>NC_088402.1:6220359-6237859 GCF_034236695.1 Oncorhynchus nerka
AATGTCAAATGCAGGAAGCCTAGTCAAATAATAAACATCCAATCACATTAACCGATACTCATCCAATCACATGAACAGATACTCATCCAATCACATGAACCGATACTCATCCAATCACATTAACCATTACTCATCCAATCACATGAACCGTTACTCTCTCACAGGAAACCTTCACTCTTGTGCAGACATTTAGAAAGGAAACATGACAACTTGAAAAATTAGCCGCGGGAGTTTTTTGAGCGAGAATAAAGACGACTTTCGAGTAACAGATACCATTAATAAGAAAGGGCTAGAAGAGTCTTATATGGTGAGCTACCGAGTGGCTGGGACAGGCAAGACCCATACTATTGTGGAGAACTTCATTATTTTTGCTGCCCTGGATATGGCTGGGACAATGCTGGGGAAAAGACCAAAAAACTATACAGACAATGTCTTCATCAAGCAACACTGTTTCACAATGCAGATATTTTGAAACAATTACTGCTTCGCATACAAGCCAGTGAATTATATGCGTTACAACTGGATGAGTCCACAGATGTGGCGGGCCTGGCACAGCTCCTGGTATATGTCTGTTACAGCTGGATGAGTCAACAGGCCTGGCACAGCTCCTGGTATATGTCTGTTACAGCTGGATGAGTCAACAGACATGGAGGGCCTGGCACAGCTCCTGGTATATGTCTGTTACAGCTGGATGAGTCAACAGGCCTGGCACAGCTCCTGGTATATGTCTGTTACAGCTGGATGAGTCAACAGATGAGGCACAGCTCCTGGTATATGTCTGTTACAGCTGGATGAGTCAACAGATGAGGCACAGCTCCTGGTATATGTCTGTTACAACTGGATGAGTCAACAGGCCTGGCACAGCTCCTGGTATATGTCTGTTACAGCTGGATGAGTCAACAGACAAGGCACAGCTCCTGGTATATGTCTGTTACAGCTGGATGAGTCAACAGGGCCTGGCACAGCTCCTGGTATATGTGTGTTACAGCTGGATGAGTCAACAGATGTGGCGGGCCTGGCACAGCTCCTGGTATATGTCTGTTACAGCTGGATGAGTCAACAGGCCTGGCACAGCTCCTGGTATATGTCTGTTACAGCTGGATGAGTCAACAGGCCTGGCACAGCTCCTGGTATATGTCTGTTACAGCTGGATGAGTCAACAGATGTGGTGGCCTGGCACAGCTCCTGGTATATGTCTGTTACAGCTGGATGAGTCAACAGGCCTGGCACAGCTCCTGGTATATGTCTGTTACAGCTGGATGAGTCAACAGATGAGGCACAGCTCCTGGTATATGTCTGTTACAACTGGATGAGTCAACAGACGAGGCACAGCTCCTGGTATATGTCTGTTACAGCTGGATGAGTCAACAGATGAGGCACAGCTCCTGGTATATGTCTGTTACAACTGGATGAGTCAACAGGCCTGGCACAGCTCCTGGTATATGTCTGTTACAGCTGGATGAGTCAACAGACAAGGCACAGCTCCTGGTATATGTCTGTTACAGCTGGATGAGTCAACAGGGCCTGGCACAGCTCCTGGTATATGTGTGTTACAGCTGGATGAGTCAACAGATGTGGCGGGCCTGGCACAGCTCCTGGTATATGTCTGTTACAGCTGGATGAGTCAACATACAAGGCACAGCTCCTGGTATATGTCTGTTACAGCTGGATGAGTCAACAGACCTGGCACAGCTCCTGGTATATGTCTGTTACATCTGGATGAGTCAACAGACATGGAGGGCCTGCTACAGCTCCTGGTATATGTCTGTTACAGCTGGATGAGTCAACAGACATGGAGGGCCTGGCACAGCTCCTGGTGTATGTCTGTTACAGCTGGATGAGTCAACAGACATGGAGGGCCTGGCACAGCTCCTGGTATATGTCTGTTACAGCTGGATGAGTCAACCGGCCTGGCACAGCTCCTGGTATATGTCTGTTACAGCTGGATGAGTCAACAGGGCCTGGCACAGCTCCTGGTATATGTATGTTACAGCTGGATGAGTCAACAGACAAGGCACAGCTCCTGGTATATGTCTGTTACAGCTGGATGAGTCAACAGACATGGAGGGCCTTCTACAGCTCCTGGTATATGTCTGTTACAGCTGGATGAGTCAACAGATGAGGCACAGCTCCTGTTATATGTCTGTTACAACTGGATGAGCCAACAGGCCTGGCACAGCTCCTGGTATATGTCTGTTACAACTGGATGAGTCAACAGGCCTGGCACAGCTCCTGGTATATGTCTGTTACAGCTGGATGAGTCAACAGATGAGGCACAGCTCCTGGTATATGTGTGTTACAGCTGGATGAGTCAACAGACGTGGTGGCCTGGCACAGCTCCTGGTATATGTCTGTTACAGCTGGATGAGTCAACAGGCCTGGCACAGCTCCTGGTATATGTCTGTTACAGCTGGATGAGTCAACAGATGAGGCACAGCTCCTGGTATATGTGTGTTACAGCTGGATGAGTCAACAGGCCTGGCACAGCTCCTGGTATATGTCTGTTACAGCTGGATGAGTCAACAGGCCTGGCACAGCTCCTGGTATATGTCTGTTACAGCTGGATGAGTCAACAGACAAGGCACAGCTCCTGGTATATGTCTGTTACAGCTGGATGAGTCAACAGGGCCTGGCACAGCTCCTGGTATATGTCTGTTACAGCTGGATGAGTCAACAGACAAGGCACAGTTCCTGGTATATGTCTGTTACAGCTGGATGAGTCAACCGGCCTGGCACAGCTCCTGGTATATGTCTGTTAGAACTGGATGAGCCAACCGGCCTGGCACAGCTCCTGGTAAATGTCTGTTACAACTGGATGAGTCAACCGGCCTGGCGCAGCTCCTGGTATATGTCTGTTACAGCTGGATGAGTCAACAGACATGGAGGGCCTGGCACAGCTCCTGGTATATGTCTGTTACAGCTGGATGAGTCAACAGATGAGGCACAGCTCCTGGTATATGTCTGTTACAGCTGGATGAGTCAACAGATGAGGCACAGCTCCTGGTATATGTCTGTTATAGCTGGATGAGTCAACAGACGTGGAGGGCCTGGCACAGCTCCTGGTATATGTCTGTTACAGCTGGATGAGTCAACAGATGAGGCACAGCTCCTGGTATATGTCTGTTACAGCTGGATGAGTCAACAGACAAGGCACAGCTCCTGGTATATGTGTGTTACAGCTGGATGAGTCAACAGACGTGGAGGGCCTGGCACAGCTCCTGGTATATGTCTGTTACAGCTGGATGAGTCAACAGATGAGGCACAGCTCCTGGTATATGTCTGTTACAGCTGGATGAGTCAACAGGGCCTGGCACAGCTCCTGGTATATGTCTGTTACAGCTGGATGAGTCAACAGACATGGAGGGCCTGGCACAGCTCCTGGTATATGTCTGTTACAGCTGGTTGAGTCAACAGACATGGAGGGCCTGGCATAGCTCCTGGTATATGTCTGTTACAGCTGGATGAGTCAACAGACAAGGCACAGCTCCTGGTATATGTCCGTTACGTTTATGGGAGGTCAATTAAGGAAGACATCCTCTTCTGCAAACCATTGGAAACCAGGACAACAGGAGAGGATATTTTTAAAGTACTGGACAGCTTTGTGACATCAAATGGACTTTGGTGGTCAACATGTGTTGGTATTTGTACTGATGGCGCAAAAGCCATGACAGGGAGACATAGTGGAGTGGTAACGCGTGCAAGCAGTTGCTCCCGACGCCACTTGGGTACACTGCAGCATCCACCGAGAGGCTCTTGCTGCCAAGGGAATGCCTGACAGCTTGAAAGACGTTTTGAACTCTACAGTGAAAATGGTTAACTTTGTTAAAGCAATCATTGACACATTTTTTTTTAACTAAGAGACAAGCTTAAAGTTTTCTTTGCTGACCATAATTTTAACTTGTCTGACCGCTTGCATGATGCCGAGTTTCTCACACGACTGGCCTATCTGGGTGATGTTTTTTCTCGCCTGAATGATCTGACTGTCTGCATTAACAAGGACAACACACAGGTCTTTCCATCATTGTATGATTTTTTTGTGTGCAAATTAACTCAAGCTTATGTGACATAGCGAAGCACCTGAGTGAGCTGGGTGCGCAATTGCGCAGGTGCTTACTGCAATGGACGAGACAAACAACTGGATTCGTTATCCCTTTCATGCCCTGCCTCCAGTCCGCATACCAATGTGTGACCAAGAGAGCCTCGTCGAAATTGCAACAAGCGGTTCTGTGCAAATGTAATTGAGTCAGAAGACACTCCCTAAATTCTGGATAGGGCTGCACTCAGAGTATCCTGCCTTGACAAATCATACTGTTAAGACCCTTTGTAACCACGTACCTATGTGAGAGTGGATTCTCTGCCCTCTCTAACATGACAACTAAATACAGGCACAGACTGTCAATCACCACCTTCCGGAGACACCTGAAACCCCACCTCTTTAAGGAAATACCTAGGATAGGATAAAGTAATCCTTCTCACCCCCCCCCCCCCCTTAAAATATTTAGATGCACTATTGTAAAGTGGCTGTTCCACACTGGATGTCATAAGGTGAACGCACCAATTTGTAAGTCGCTCTGGATAAGAGCGTCTGCTAAATGACTTAAATGTAAAATGATGTAAATGTACTGTGTGTGGGAAAGGATTTAAGACTGAGACTCTCTCCAACACAACATTGCAGAGTTATGTGCAGGCTTCCAAACACACCCTTCTCATTAACCTGTGGTGAGTTACCATTTTTAATGAACAAATCAGATTTGATATGTAAGATGGTTTTAAAATAAAGAGCAAAATTATATTATTATTATATTATTATTTGTGCCATGGTCCTATAAGAGCTTTGTCACTTCCCACGAGCCGGGTTGGGACAAAAAACAAATTCTTATGAGTTTTAAACTCATTCTTATGTTTAATAAATGTATTGTATAGTGTGTGTGTGGCAGACTAACAATGATGGCAAAAAACAACATTTTGAGAGTGTGCTGACCCTGGTCCTAGAGGGGGTACAGCTGACCCTGGTGCTAGAGGGGGTACAGCTGACCCTGGTGCTAGAGGGGGTACAGCTGACCCTGGTGCTAGAGGGGGTACTGCTGACCCTGGTGCTAGAGTGGGTACTGCTGACCCTGGTGCTAGAGGGGGTACTGCTGACCCTGGTGCTAGAGGGGGTACTGCTGACCCTGGTGCTAGAGGGGGTACAGCTGATCCTGGTGCTAGAGGGGGTACTGCTGACCCTGGTGCTAGAGGGGGTACTGCTGACCCTGGTGCTAGAGGGGGTACTGCTGACCCTGGTGCTAGAGGGGGTACAGCTGACCCTGGTGCTAGAGGGGGTACTGCTGACCCTGGTGCTAGAGTGGGTACTGCTGACCCTGGTGCTAGATGGGGTACAGCTGACCCTGGTGCTAGAGGGGGTACTGCTGACCCTGGTGCTAGAGTGGGTACTGCTGACCCTGGTGCTAGAGGGGGTACTGCTGACCCTGGTGCTAGAGTGGGTACAGCTGACCCTGGTGCTAGAGTGGGTACTGCTGACCCTGGTGCTAGAGTGGGTACTGCTGACCCTGGTGCTAGAGGGGGTACAGTTGACCCTGGTGCTAGAGGGGGTACAGCTGACCCTGGTGCTAGAGGGGGTACAGCTGACCCTGGTGCTAGAGTGGGTACAGCTGACCCTGGTGCTAGAGGGGGTACAGCTGACCCTGGTGCTAGAGGGGGTACAGCTGACCCTGGTGCTAGATGGGGTACAGCTGACCCTGGTGCTAGAGTGGGTACTGCTGACCCTGGTGCTAGATGGGGTACAGCTGACCCTGGTGCTAGAGTGTGTACTGCTGACCCTGGTGCTAGAGTGGGTACTGCTGACCCTGGTGCTAGATGGGGTACAGCTGACCCTGGTGCTAGAGTGGGTACTGCTGACCCTGGTGCTAGAGGGGGTACAGCTGACCCTGGTGCTAGATGGGGTACAGCTGACCCTGGTGCTAGATGGGGTACAGATGACCCTGGTGCTAGAGTGGGTACTGCTGACCCTGGTGCTAGATGGGGTACAGCTGACCCTGGTGCTAGAGTGGGTACTGCTGACCCTGGTGCTAGAGGGGGTACAGCTGACCCTGGTGCTAGATGGGGTACAGCTGACCCTGGTGCTAGATGGGGTACAGCTGACCCTGGTGCTAGAGTGGGTACTGCTGACCCTGGTGCTAGATGGGGTACAGCTGACCCTGGTGCTAGAGTGGGTACTGCTGACCCTGGTGCTAGAGGGGGTACAGATGACCCTGGTGCTAGATGGGGTACAGCTGACCCTGGTGCTAGAGTGGGTACAGCTGACCCTGGTGCTAGATGGGGTACTGCTGACCCTGGTGCTAGAGTGGGTACAGCTGACCCTGGTGCTAGAGGGGGTACAGCTGACCCTGGTGCTAGAGGGGGTACAGTTGACCCTGGTGCTAGAGGGGGTACAGCTGACCCTGGTGCTAGAGTGGGTACAGGTGACCCTGGTGCTAGAGTGGGTACAGCTGACCCTGGTACTAGAGTGGGTACAGATGACCCTGGTGCTAGAGTGGGTACAGCTGACCCTGGTGCTAGAGGGGGTACAGCTGACCCTGGTGCTAGAGGGGGTACAGCTGACCCTGGTGCTAGAGGGGGTACAGCTGACCCTGGTGCTAGAGTGGGTACAACTGACCCTGGTGCTAGATGGGGTACAGCTGGAGGTTGAATGTTTGAAGGGGTACAGAACAATAACACGTTTGAGAACCACATCTAGACGACCTCCTCACTCCCCACACCATGTTTAACCTCTCTGTCAGTGATCGTCTTGACGACCTCCTCACTCCCCACACCATGTTTAAACTCTCTGTCAGTGATCGTCTTGACGATCTCCTCACTCCCCACACCATGTTTAACCTCTCTGTCAGTGATCGTCTTGACGACCTCCTCACTCCCCACACCATGTTTAACCGCCCTGTCAGTGATCGTCTTGACGACCTCCTCACTCCCCACACCATGTTTAACCTCTCTGTCAGTTGGTGTTGGCTGTCAGTTGGTGTTGGCTGTCTGTTGGTGTTGGCTGTCAGTTGGTGTTGGTGTTGGCTGTCTGTTGGTGTTGGCTGTCAGTCGGTGTTGGTGTTGGCTGTCTGTTGGTGTTGGCTGTCAGTTGGTGTTGGTGTTGGCTGTCAGTTGGTGTTGGGTGTCAGTTGGTGTTGGGTGTCAGTTGGTGTTGGTGTTGGCTGTCAGTTGGTGTTGGCTGTCAGTTGGTGTTGGCTGTCAGTTGGTGTTGGGTGTCAGTTGGTGTTGGCTGTCAGTTGGTGTTGGCTGTCAGTTGGTGTTGGCTGTCAGTTGGTGTTGGGTGTCAGTTGGTGTTGGTGTTGGTGCCTTCACACTGTTAGAGACATCAGCCTGCCAGACGCCCTGCATTACAAGCCTTCACACTGTTAGAGACATCAGTCTGCCAGACACCCTGCAGTACAAGCCTTCACACTGTTAGAGACATCAGTCTGCATCAGTCTGCCAGACACCCTACAGTACAAGCCTTCACACTGTTAGAGACATCAGTCTGCCAGACACCTTGCAGTACAAGCCTTCACACTGTTAGAGACATCAGTCTGCCAGACACCCTACAGTACAAGCCTTCACACTGTTAGAGACATCAGTCTGCATCAGTCTGCCAGACACCCTGCAGTACAAGCCTTCACACTGTTAGAGACATCAGTCTGCCAGACACCCTGCAGTACAAGCCTTCACACTGTTAATAACAGACATCAGTCTGCCAGACACCCTACAGTACAAGCCTTCACACTGTTAATAACAGACATCAGTCTGCCAGACACCCTGCAGTACAAGCCTTCACACTGTTAGAGACATCAGTCTGCATCAGTCTGCCAGACACCCTACAGTACAAGCCTTCACACTGTTAGAGACATCAGTCTGCATCAGTCTGCCAGACACCCTGCAGTACAAGCCTTCACACTGTTAGAGACATCAGTCTGCATCAGTCTGCCAGACACCCTGCAGTACAAGCCTTCACACTGTTAGAGACATCAGTCTGCATCAGTCTGCCAGACACCCTACAGTACAAGCCTTCACACTGTTAGAGACATCAGTCTGCATCAGTCTGCCAGACACCCTGCAGTACAAGCCTTCACACTGTTAGAGACATCAGTCTGCCAGACACCCTACAGTACAAGCCTTCACACTGTTAATAACAGACATCAGCTGGGAAGTGGGTGGAAATTAAATGAAGGTATTAAGCAGAGACCCATCTCAAATGTTACCCTATTTCCTGTAGAGTGCACTAGTATTGAACACTATTTAGTATTATGTCCCCCGTCTCCCCCAGTCAAAAATAGTGCACTATAAAGGGAATAGGATGGTGGCTTGGACGCAGTCCCTGTCTGCCCTCCACTTCATTAGAGGGCTTAACCCTAGGCAGCTAGCCAAGCCTTCTAAACTGACCCTCTCTCTTTCTCCCTCCCTCTCTCTGTCACTGCTTTAACACGGTCTCACATTTCACAAGGAGGCGACTCTATCCCACTCCCTGTCATTACTGTCACAGACGGTGACCCCCGTAATGTCGATGCCTAGACGGGAGCGAGAGAGAGAACCTCTTATCTAGCGGTTCGTTTTTCATGCCTGATTTGCCTTAAATGTAGCTGTGAGAAAATGTGAGCGAAATATGAGAGACGGTGATGAAAAATGTATTCACAGTTCCGCTGGTTTAAGGTGTTGGACAATACAAAGAAAGGCAAATGGTCTGAATATACAAAACATAAAGCTATTATTATCTAGCATTGATGTCACTAGTTAAATCCAATTCAATCAGTGTAGATGAAAGGGAAGAGATAGGTTAAAGAAGGATTTTTTAAACGTTTGAGTCATTTGAGACATGGATTGTGTGTGTGTGTGTGTGTGTGTGTGTGTGTGTGTGTGTGTGTGTGTGTGTGTGTGTGTGTGTGTGTGTGTGAGGTAAGAGGTGCTAGGTGCACTGATGTGTGTCAATAACTATTTCTTTATCAAATCAAATCAAATTTATTTATATAGCCTTTCGTACATCAGCTGATATCTCAAAGTGCTGTACAGAAACCCAGCCTAAAACCCCAAACAGCAAACAATGCAGGTGTAAAAGCACGGTGGCTAGGAAAAACTCCCTAGAAAGGCCAAAACCTAGGAAGAAACCTAGAGAGGAACCAGGCTATGTGGGGTGGCCAGTCCTCTTCTGGCTGTGCCGGGTAGAGATTATAACAGAACATGACCAAGATGTTCAAATGTTCATAAATGACCAGCATGGTCGAATAATAATAAGGCAGAACAGTTGAAACTGGAGCAGCAGCACAGTCAGGTGGACTGGGGACAGCAAGGAGTCATCATGTCAGGTAGTCCTGGGGCACGGTCCTAGGGCTCAGGTCCTCTGAGAGAGAGAAAGAAAGAGAGAATTAGAGAGAGCATATGTGGGGTGGCCAGTCCTCTTCTGGCTGTGCCGGGTGGAGATAATAACAGAACGTGGCCAAGATGTTCAAATGTTCATAAATGACCAGCATGGTTGAATAATAGTAAGTTGAAACTGGAGCAGCAGCATGGCCAGGTGGACTGGGGACAGCAAGGAGTCATCATGTCAGGTAGTCCTGGGGCATGGTCCTAGGGCATGGTCCTCCTCCGAGAGAGAGAAAGAAAGAGAGAAGGAGAGAATTAGAGAACGCACACTTAGATTCACACAGGACACCGAATAGGACAGGAGAAGTACTCCAGATATAACAAACTGACCTTAGCCCCCCGACACATAAACTACTGCAGCATAATTACTGGAGGCTGAGACAGGAGGGGTCAGGAGACACTGTGGCCCCATCCGAGGACACCCCCGGACAGGGCCAAACAGGAAGGATATAACCCCACCCACTTTGCCAAAGCACAGCCCCCACACCACTAGAGGGATATCTTCAACCACCAACTTACCATCCTGAGACAAGGCCGAGTATAGCCCACAAAGATCTCCGCCACGGCACAACCCAAGGAGGGGGCGCCAACCCAGACAGGCTGACCACAACAGTGAATCAACCCACCCAGGTGACGCACCCCCCCCAGGGACAGCATGAGAGAGCCCCAGTAAGCCAGTGACTCAGCCCCGTAACAGGGTTAGAGGCAGAGAATCCCAGTGGAAAGAGGGGAACCGGCCAGGCAGAGACAGCAAGGGCGGTTCGTTGCTCCAGAGCCTTTCCGTTCACCTTCCCACTCCTGGGCCAGACTACACTCAATCATATGACCCACTGAAGAGATGAGTCTTCAGTAAAGACTTAAAGGTTGAGACAGAGTTTGCGTCTCTGACATGGGTAGGCAGACCGTTCCATAAAAATGGAGCTCTATAGGAGAAAGCCCTGCCTCCAGCTGTTTGCTTAGAAATTCTAGGGACAATTAGGAGGCCTGCGTCTTGTGACCATAGCGTACGTGTAGGTATGTACGGCAGGACCAAATCAGAGAGATAGGTAGGAGCAAGCCCATGTAATGTTTGTAGGTTAGCAGTAAAACCTTGAAATCAGCCCTTGCTTTGACAGGAAGCCAGTGTAGAGAGGCTAGCACTGGAGTAATATGATCAAATTTTTTGGTTCTAGTCAGGATTCTAGCAGCCGTATTTAGCACTAACTGAAGTTTATTTAGAGCTTTATCCGGGTAGCCGGAAAATAGAGCATTGCAGTAGTCTAACCTAGAAGTGACAAAAGCATGGATTAATTTTTCTGCATCATTTTTGGACAGAAAGTTTCTGATTTTTGCAATGTTACGTAGATGGAAAAAAGCTGTCCTCGAAATGGTATTGATATGTTCTTCAAAAGAGAGATCAGGGTCCAGAGTAACGCCGAGGTCCTTCACAGTTTTATTTGAGACGACTGTACAACCATTAAGATTAATTGTCAGATTCAACAGAAGATCTCTTTATTTCTTGGGACCTAGAACAAGCATCTCTGTTTTGTCCGAGTTTAATAGTAGAACGTTTGCAGCCATCCACTTCCTTATGTCTGAAACACATGCTTCTAGCGAGGGCAATTTTGGGGCTTCACCATGTTTCATTGAAATGTACAGCTGTGTGTCATCCGCATAGCAGTGAAAGTTTACATTATGTTTTCGAATAACATCCCCAAGAGGTAAAATATATAGTGAAAACAATAGTGGTCCTAAAACAGAACCTTGAGGAACACCGAAATTTACAGTTGATTTGTCAAAGGACAAACCATTCACAGAGACAAACTGATATCTTTCTGACAGATAAGATCTAAACCAGGCCAGAACATGTCCGTGTAGACCAATTTGGGTTTCCAATCTCTCCAAAAGAATGTGGTGATCGATGGTATCAAAAGCAGCACTAAGGTCTAGGAGCACGAGGACAGATGCAGAGCCTCGGTCCGATGCCATTAAAATGTCATTTACCACCTTCACAAGTGCCGTCTCAGTGCTATGATGGGGTCTAAAACCAGACTGAAGCATTTCGTATACATTGTTTGTCTTCAGGAAGGCAGTGAGTTGCTGCGCAACAGCCTTCTCTAAAATTTTTGAGAGGAATGGAAGATTCGATATAGGCCGATAGTTTTTTATATTTTCTGGGTCAAGGTTTGGCTTTTTCAAGAGAGACTTTATTACTGCCACTTTTAGTGAGTTTGGTACACATCCAGTGGATAGAGAGCCGTTTATTATGTTCAACATAGGAGGGCCAAGCACAGGAAGCAGCTCTTTCAGTAGTTTAGTTGGAATAGGGTCCAGTATGCAGCTTGAAGGTTTAGAGGCCATGATTATTTTCATCATTGTGTCAAGAGATATAGTACTAAAAGACTTGAGCATCTCTCTTGATCCTAGGTCCTGGCAGAGTTGTGCAGACTCAGGACAACTGAGGTTTGGAGGAATACGCAGGTTTAAAGAGGAGTCCGTAATTTGCTTTCTAATAATCATAATCTTTTCCTCAAAGAAGTTAATGAATTTATCACTGCTAAAGTGAAAGTCATCCTCTCTTGGGGAATGCTGCTTTTTAGTTAGCTTTGTGACAGTATCAAAAGGAATTTCGGATTGTTCTTATTTTCCTCAATTAAGTTAGAAAAATAGGATGATCGAGCAGCAGTAAGGGCTCTTCGGTACTGCACGGTACCGTCCTTCCAAGCTAGTCGGAAGACTTCCAGTTTTGTGTGGCGCCATTTCCGTTCCAATTTTCTGGAAGCTTGCTTCAGAGCTCGGGTATTTTCTGTGTACCAGGGAGCTAGTTTTTTATGAGACATTTTTTTAGTTTTTAGGGGTGCAACTGCATCTAGGGTATTGCGCAAGGTTAAATTGAGATCCTCAGTTAGGTGGTTAACGGATTTTTGTCCTCTGGCGTCCTTGGGTAGGCAGAGGGAGTCTGGAAGGGCATCAAGGAATCTTTGTGTTGTCTGTGAATTTATAGCACGACTTTTGATGTTCCTTGGTTGGGGTCTGAGCAGATTATTTGTTGCAATTGCAAACGTAATAAAATGGTGGTCCGATAGTCCAGGATTATGAGGAAAAACATTAAGATCCACAACATTTATTCCATGGGACAAAACTAGGTCCAGCGTATGACTGTGACAGTGAGTGGGTCCAGAGACATGTTGGACAAAACCCACTGAGTCGATGATGGCTCCGAAAGCCTTTTGGAGTGGGTCTGTGGACTTTTCCATGTGAATATTAAAGTCACCAAAGATTAGAATATTATCTGCAATGACTACAAGGTCCGATAGGAATTCAGGGAACTCAGTGAGAAACGCTGTATATGGCCCAGGAGGCCTGTACACAGTAGCTATAAAAAGTGATTGAGTAGGCTGCATAGATTTCATGACTAGAAGCTCAAAAGACGAAAACGTCATTTTTTTTTTTTTTTTTTTTTTGTAAATTGAAATTTGCTATCGTAAATGTTAGCAACACCTCCGCCTTTGCGGGATGCACGGGGGATATGGTCACTAGTGTAGCCAGGAGGTGAGGCCTCATTTAACACAGTAAATTCATCAGGCTTAAGCCATGTTTCAGTCAGGCCAATCACATCAAGATTATGATCAGTGATTAGTTCATTGACTATAATTGCCTTTGAAGTAAGGGATCTAACATTAAGTAGCCCTATTTTGAGATGTGAGGTATCATGATCTCTTTCAGTAATGACAGGAATGGAGGTGGTCTTTATCCTAGTGAGATTGCTAAGGCGAACACCGCCATGTTTAGTTTTGCCCAACCTAGGTCGAGGCACAGACACGGTCTCAATGGTGATAGCTGAGCTGACTACACTGACTATGCTAGTGGCAGACTCCACTATGCTGGCAGGCTGGCTAATAGCCTGCTGCCTGGCCTGCACCCTATTTCATTGTGGAGCTAGAGGAGTTAGAGCCCTGTCTATGTTGGTAGATAAGATGAGAGCACCCCTCCAGCTAGGATGGAGTCCGTCACTCCTCAGCAGGTCAGGCTTGGTCCTGTTTGTGGGTGAGTCCCAGAAAGAGGGCCAATTAT
Organism: Oncorhynchus nerka; assembly: GCF_034236695.1. Taxonomy (NCBI): domain Eukaryota; kingdom Metazoa; phylum Chordata; class Actinopteri; order Salmoniformes; family Salmonidae; genus Oncorhynchus; species Oncorhynchus nerka. The sequence goes on from NC_088402.1 coordinate 6,233,812, forward strand.
CTACAAATTCTATCTTTTGGGAGGGGCAGAAAACAGTTTTCAACCAGCGATTGAGTTGTGAGACTCTGCTGTAGAGCTCATCACTCCCCTAACTGGGAGGGGCCAGAGACAATTACTCGATGCCGACACATCTTTCTAGCTGATATGCACGCAGAAGCTATGTTGCGCTTGGTGATCTCTGACTGTTTCATCCTAACATCGTTGGTGCCGACGTGGATAACAATATCTCTATACTCTCTACACTCGCCAGTTTTAGCTTTAGCCAGCACCATCTTCAGATTAGCCTTAACGTCGGTAGCCCTGCCCCCGGGTAAACAGTGTATGATCGCTGGATGATTCGCTTTAAGTCTAATACTGCGGGTAATGGAGTCGCCAATGACTAGAGTTTTCAATTTGTCAGAGCTAATGGTGGGAAGCTTCGGAGTCTCAGACCCCGTAACGGGAGGAGTAGAGACCAGAGAAGACTCGGCCTCTGACACCGACCCGCTGCTTAATGGGGAAAACCGGTTGAAAGTTTCTGCCGGCTGAATGAGCGACACCGGTTGAGCGTTCCTACAGCATTTCCTTCCAGAAACCGTGAGAAAATTGTCCGGCTGCGGGGACTGTGCCAGGGGATTTATACTACTATCTGTACTTACTGGTGGCACAGACGCTGTTTCGTCCTTTCCTACACTGAAATTACCCTTGCCTAACGATTGCATCTGAAGCTGGGCTTGCAGTACAGCTATCCTCGCCGTAAGGCGAGCACAGCGGCTGCAATTAGAAGGCATCATGTTAATGTTACTACTTAGCTTCGGCTGTTGGAGGTCCTGACGAATCGTGTCCAGATAAAGTGTCCGGAGTGAAAAAGTTGAGGAAAAAATAAATAAATATATGAACGGTAATTAAAAAGTGAAAACCGTAAAGTTGTCAGGTAGCAAAATAGGTTGGCAACAAAACGCACAGCAACTCGAAAACAAGCCTGCAAGTTGTGACCGGAAATGACCAGGTAGACTATTTAATAAAGAGTGCGTGGTGGGTGGAGGGTGGCTCAACAGTTTCCCGTCTTGTAGTGGAAGACAATAGACTGACAATGTGGCTTCTTTACAGTAAAAGAATCAGACCAATGGAAAACTATTTACAGAACTCAGAACCATTAGAGATTCACTACTTGACTGGGGTTGTTTTTAGCTTCTTATGGCTGGGGGCAGTATTGAGTAGCTTGGATGAATAAGGTGCCCAGAGAAAACTGCCTGCTACTCAGTCCCAGTTGCTAATATATGCATATTATTAGTATATTTGGGTAGAAAACACTCTGATGTTTCTAAAACTGTTTGAATGATATCTGTGAGTATAACAGAACTCATATGGCAGGCAAAAACCTGAGGAGAAATCCAACCAGGAAGTGGGAAATCTGAGGTTAGCCGTTTTCAACTCATTCCCTATTGAAGATACAGTGGGATACTGGTCATGTTGCCCTTCCTAAGGCTTCCACTAGATGTCACCAGTCTTTAGAACCTTGTTTGATGCTTTCCACTGTGAGGTGGGGTCGAATTAGAGGGGAATGAGTCAGAGGTCTGCAGAATGCCTTGAGCTCGTGACGCTCGTTCACTAGAGAGTTAGCTCGCGATCCATTGCATTTCTACAGACAAAGGAATTCTCCGGTTGGAATATTTATGTTAAAAAAAGTCCTAAAGATTGATTCTATACATCGTTTGACATGTTTCTACGGACTGTAACGGAACTTTTTGACATTCCGTCTGCTCCTAGTGAACACTCTTCGTGAGTTTGGATTTCTTTACCAAACGAGCTAACAAAAGGAGCATAAATGATGGACATTATCGAACAAAACAAACATTTATTGTAGAACTGGGTTTCCTGGGAGTGCATTCTGATGAAGATCATCAACGGTAGGTGAATATTTATAATGTTATTTCTGACTTCTGTTGACTGCACAATATGGCAGATATCTTTTTGGCTTGTTGGGCTCTGAGCGCCGTACTCAGATTATTGCATGGTTTGCTTTTTTGAAATCTGATTTTTGGAACTACTGAACATAACGAGCCAATGTATAGTGAGATTTTTTTATATAAATATGAACTTTATCGAACAAAACATACATGTATTGTGTAACTTGAAGTCCTATGAGTGTCATCTGATGAAGATCACTAAAGGTTAGTGATTAATTCTGTCTCTATTTCTGATTTTTGTGACTCATCTCTTTGGCTGGAAAAATGGCTGTGTTTTACTGTGACTTGGCTCTGACCTAACATAATCGCATGGTATGCTTTCGTCGTAAAGCCTATTTGAAATTGGACACTGTGGTGGGATTAACAAGAAGTTTATCTTTAAAAAGGTGTGAAATACTTCTATGTTTGAGGAATTTAAATTATGGGATTTCTGTTGTTTTGAATTTGGCGCCCTGCACTTTCACTGGCTGTTGTCATATCGATCCCGTCAACTGGATTTCAGCCCTAAGAAGTTTAAAGGAGGTCAACATCTACATAACTGAGAACCATTAGAGATTCACTACCTGACTGGGGTTGTTTTAAAGGAGGTCAACATCTACATAACTGAGAACCATTAGAGATTCACTACCTGACTGGGGTTGTTTTAAAGGAGGTCAACATCTACATAGCTCAGAACCATTCCCGTTCCCATAGCAATAAGAGAGCCTCGTTGCCATGGGGCATGTTTCATTTCAACCCCAATCATGACCAGACTACTGGGGTTTGGAATGCTCCCTGAAACACAAAGCTTATTACCCACTTATTGCTTGCATACATTAGTGTGTGTGTGTGTGTGTGTGTGTGTGTGTGTGTGTGTGTGTGTGTGTGTGTGTGTGTGTGTGTGTGTGTGTGTGTGTGTGTGTGTGTGTGTGTGTGTGTGTGTGTGTGTGTGTGTGTGTGTGTGTGTGTGAATGAGTGAGTTGTTTATATTTTGGATGCATCTATTTAATTACAATTTGGAAGTCTTTGAAGCGAATTAACGCTCAGTTTGACAAGCTGCACTTAAATATGGCTTAATGAACAGAGACAACAGGAAATGTATATCGAATATATAGTTATATAATAATATATATAGTTATATCATAATATTAATATATATAGTTATATAATAAAAATAATATATATAGTTATATAATAATAATATATATATAGTTATATAATAAAAATAATAATATATATATAATATATATATAGTTATATAATAATAATAATATATATATAGTTATATAATAATAATATATATAGGTATATAATAATAATAATAATAATATATATAGTTTGATAATAAAAATAATATATATAGGTATATAATAATAATATATATATAGTTATATAATAATAATATATATATAGGTATATAATAATAATAATAATAATATATATAGTTATATAATATAATAATAATATATATAGGTATATAATAATAATATATATATATAGTTGCTGAACAGGTCTTAAGTCCCTGATGTTTCTTTAAATAAAATGTACAGATGTTTTGCCCATTTGATTGTTATGTTATCCTCTGGTACATTAAGTCTAATATGCAGAGCACAAAGCACAGCAATAACCCAAAGAGAAGAGAATTAGATTTACTAGGACATGTGAAAACAAGCTCAATTAGATTCATGTTCAGATGTTTTTCCGAAGTAATTTCTACGCTTTAGGTTGATGTCGTTGAAGAGTTAATAAATATTTGCTCATCTTCTCCCAAATGGCCCCATAGAACCATCACTTTATATTCAGAGAGCCTGGCCCCATAGAACCATCACTTTATATTCAGAGAGCCGGGATGTAAACATTAGGTGTAGACATTAGGTATAAACATTAGGTGTAAACATTAGTTGTAAACATTAGGATGTAAACATTAGGTGTAAACATTAGGTGTAAACATTAGGTGTAAACATTAGTTTTAAACATTAGGTATAAACATTAGGTGTAAACATTAGGTATAAACATTAGGTGTAAACATTAGGTATAAACATTAGGTGTAAACATTAGGTATAAACATTTGTCGTAAACATTCAGTGTAAATATTAGATGTGAACATTAGGTGTAAACAT
>NC_088402.1:6240359-6287859 GCF_034236695.1 Oncorhynchus nerka
GCAGGTTTTCCTACTTACAAAGCATGTAGAGGTCTGTAATTTTAATCATAGGTACACTTCAACTGTGAGAGACGGAATCTAAAACCACAATCCAGAAAATCACATTGTATGATTTTTAAGTAATGAATTAGCATTTTATTGCATGACACAAGTATTTGATCACCTACCAACCAGTACGAATTCCGACTCTCACAGACCTGTTAGTTTTTCTTTAAGAAGCCCTCCTGTTCTCCACTCATTACCTGTATTAACTGCACCTGTTTGAACTCGTTACCTGTATAAAAGACACCTGTCCACACACTCAATCAAACAGACTCCAACCTCTCCACAATGGCCAAGACCAGACAGCTGTGTAAGGACATCAGGGATAAAATTGTAGACCTGCACAAGGCTGGGATGGGCTACAGGACTATAGGCAAGCAGCTTGGTGAGAAGGCAACAACTGTTGGCGCAATTATTAGAAAATGGAAGAAGTTCAAGATGACGGTCAATAACCCTCGGTCTGGGGCTCCATGCAAGATCTCACCTCGTGGGGCATCAATGATCATGAGGAAGGTGAGGGATCAGCCCAGAACTACACGGCAGGACCTGGTCAATGACCTGAAGAGAGCTGGGACCACAGTCTCAAAGGAAACCATTAGTAACACACTACGCCGTCATAGATTAAAATCCTGCAGCACGCGCAAGGTCCCCCTGCTCAAGCCAGCATATGTCCAGGCCCGTCTGAAGTTTGCCAATGACCATCTGGATGATCCAGAGGAGGAATGGGAGACGTTCATGTGGTCTGATGAGACAAAAATAGAGCTTTTTGGTCTAAACTCCACTCTCCGTGTTTCGAGGAAGAAGAAGGATGAGTACAACCCCAAGAACGCCATCCCAACCGTGAAGCATGGAGGTGGAAACATCATTCTTTGGGGATGCTCTTCTGCAAAGGGGACAGGATGACTGCACCGTATTGAGGGGGGGTGGATGGGGCATGTATCGCGAGATCTTGGCCAACAACCTCCTTCCCTCAGTAAGAGCATTGAAGATGGGTCGTGGCTGGGTCTTCCAGCATGACAACGACCGGAAACACACAGCCAGGGCAACTAAGGAGTGGCTCCGTAAGAAGCATCTCAAGGTCTTGGAGTGGCCTAGCCAGTCTCCAGACCTAAACCCAATAGAACATCTTTGGAGGGAGCTGAAAGTCTGTATTGCCCAGCGACAGCCCCGAAACCTGAAGGATCTGGAGAAGGTCTGTATGGAGGAGTGGGCCAAAATCCCTGCTGCAGTGTGTGCAAACCTGGTCAAGAACTACAGGAAACATATGATCTCTGTAATTGCAAACAAAGGTTTCTGTACCAAATATTAAGTTCTGCTTTTCTGATGTATCAAATACTTATGTCATGCAATAAAATGCTAATTAATTACTTAAAAATCATACAATGTGATTTTCTGGATTTATGTTTTAGATTCCGTTAGACCTCTACATGCTTTGTAAGTAGGAAAACCTGCAAAATTGGCAGTGTGTCAAATACTTGTTCTCCCCACTGTATATATATATATATATATATATATATATATATATACATATATATATATATATATACATATATATATATATATATATATATATATGTATATGAGAGAGACAGACAAAGAGAGAGACAGAAAGAAAGAGAGAGAGACTGAGACAGACAGAGATAACTTTTACATATTATCTACTTCACTTGGCAATGTTTCCCATGCCCCCCCAACATTGCAAAGCCCTCAAAAGAGTCGACCAAAGAAAATAGTCCCATCAGCCAGCTGGTTCTGAGGCTCAGTTCACTGGCACCTACCAACCCAACAAAGCCTCAGCACAGCACTCAGACAATCTGGCCCAACCAAATCATCACAAAGAAGAGGAAAACACTATGTACAGACTCAGTGAACACAGTCTGGTCGTCCCAGACAGACCTGGCTGCCCAGAGAGACCTGTCGTCCCAGACAAACCTGGCTGCCCAGAGAGGACAGGCTGCCTATAGAGACCTGTCGTCCCAGACAAACCTGGCTGCCCAGAGAGGACAGGCTGCCCAGAGAGACCTGTCGTCCCAGACAAACCTGGCTGCCCAGAGAGGACAGGCTGCCTATAGAGACCTGTCGTCCCAGACAAACCTGGCTGCCCAGAGAGACCTGTCGTCCCAGACAAACCTGGCTGCCCAGAGAGACCTGTCGTCCCAGACAAACCTGGCTGCCCAGACAAACCTGGCTGCCCAGAGAGACCTGTCGTCCCAGACAAACCTGGCTGCCCAGACAAACCTGGCTGCCCAGAGAGACCTGTCGTCCCAGACAAACCTGGCTGCCCAGAGAGACCTGTCGTCCCAGACAAACCTGGCTGCCCAGAGAGGACAGGCTGCCCAGACAAACCTGGCTGCCCAGAGAGACCTGTCGTCCCAGACAAACCTGGCTGCCCAGAGAGACCTGTCGTCCCAGACAAACCTGGCTGCCCAGAGAGGACAGGCTGCCCAGACAAACCTGGCTGCCCAGAGAGACCTGTCGTCCCAGACAAACCTGGCTGCCCAGAGAGACCTGTCGTCCCAGACAAACCTGTCTGCCCAGAGAGGACAGGCTGCCCAGACAAACCTGGCTGCCCAGAGAGGACAGGCTGCCTATAGAGACCTGTCGTCCCAGACAAACCTGGCTGCCCAGAGAGGACAGGCTGCCTATAGAGACCTGTCGTCCCAGACAAACCTGGCTGCCCAGAGAGGACAGGCTGCCTATAGAGACCTGTCGTCCCAGACAAACCTGGCTGCCCAGAGAGGACAGGCTGCCCTATAGAGACCTGTCGTCCCAGACAAACCTGGCTGCCCAGAGAGGACAGGCAGGCCAGACAAACCCTACCCTGGCTAGAGACCTGTCGTCCCAGACAAACCTGGCTGCCCAGAGAGGACAGGCTGCCTATAGAGACCTGTCGTCCCAGACAAACCTGGCTGCCCAGAGGACAGGCTGCAAACCCTGGCTGCCCAGAGACCTGTCCCAGACAAACCTGGCTCCCAGACAAACCTGGCTGCCCAGAGAGACAGGCTGACAAACCTGGCTGCCCAGAGATCCCAGACAAACCTGGCTGCCCAGAGAGGACAGGCTGCCCAGACAAACCTGGCTGCCCAGGAGAGGACAGGCTGACTCAGTGAGACCTGTCTCCCAGACAAACCTGGCTGCCCAGAGAGGACAGGCTGCCTATAGGACCTGTGTCCCAGACAAACCTGGCTGCCCAGAGACCTGTCGTCCCAGACAAACCTGGCTGCCCAGAGAGGACAGGCTGCCCAGAGAGGACAAACCTGGCTGCCCAGAGAGGACAGGCTGCCCAGAGAGACCTGTGTCCCAGACAAACCTGGCTGCCCAGAGAGGACAGGCTGCCTGGACCTCGTCCCAGACAAACCTGGCTGCCAGACCTGGCTGCCCAGGAGGTACAGGCTGACTATAGAGACCTGTGTCCCAGACAAACCTGGCTGCCCAGAGAGGACACCTATAGAGACCTGTCGTCCCAGACAAACCTGGCTGCCCAGAGAGGACAGGCTGCCTATAGAGACCTGTCGTCCCAGACAAACCTGGCTGCCCAGACAGGCTGCTCAAGGACCTGCTCCAGGGGAGAGGTACAGGCTGCCCAGAGAGACCTGTCGTCCCAGACAAACCTGGCTGCCCAGAGAGACAGGCTGTCGTCCCAGACAAACCTGGCTGCCCAGGAGGACAGGCTGCCAGAGCTGTCCCAGACAAACCTGGCTGCCCAGAGGACAGGCTGTCAGTCGTCCCAGACAAACCTGGCTGCCCAGAGAGGACAGGCTGCCTATAGAGACCTGTCGTCCCAGACAAACCTGGCTGCCCAGAGAGGACAGGCTGCCCAGACAAACCTGGCTGAGAGACCTGACTCAGGCTGCCCAGACAAAACCTGGCTGTCCCAGACAAACCTGTCTGCCCAGAGAGGACAGGCTGCCCAGACAAACCTGGCTGCCCAGAGAGGACAGGCTGCCTATAGAGACCTGTCGTCCCAGACAAACCTGGCTGCCCAGAGAGGACAGGCTGCCTATAGAGACCTGTCGTCCCAGACAAACCTGGCTGCCCAGAGAGGACAGGCTGCCTATAGAGACCTGTCGTCCCAGACAAACCTGGCTGCCCAGAGAGGACAGGCTGCCTATAGAGACCTGTCGTCCCAGACAAACCTGGCTGCCCAGAGAGGACAGGCTGCCTATAGAGACCGGTCGTCACAGACAAACCTGGCTGCCCAGAGAGGACAGGCTGCCTATAGAGACCTGTCGTCCCAGACAAACCTGGCTGCCCAGAGAGGACAGGCTGCCTATAGAGAGTCCCAGACCTGCCCAGAGAGGTCTGTCCCAGACAAACCTGGCTGCCCAGAGAGGACAGGCTGCCTATAGAGACCTGTCGTCCCAGACAAACCTGGCTGCCCAGAGAGGACAGGCTGCCTATAGTCCCAGACCTGTCGTCCCAGACAAACCTGGCTGCCCAGAGAGGACAGGCTGCCTATAGAGACCTGTCGTCCCAGACAAACCTGGCTGCCCAGAGAGGACAGGCTGCCTATAGAGACCTGTCGTCCCAGACAAACCTGGCTGCCCAGAGAGGACAGGCTGCCCAGAGAGGACAGGCTGCCCAGAGAGGACAGGCTGCCCAGAGAGGACAGGCTGCCCAGAGAGGACAGGCTGCCTATAGAGACCTGTCGTCCCAGACAAACCTGGCTGCCCAGAGAGGACAGGCTGCCCAGACAAACCTGGCTGCCCAGAGAGACCTGTCGTCCCAGACAAACCTGGCTGCCCAGAGAGACCTGTCGTCCCAGACAAACCTGTCTGCCCAGAGAGGACAGGCTGCCTATAGAGACCTGTCGTCCCAGACAAACCTGGCTGCCCAGAGAGGACAGGCTGCCTATAGAGACCTGTCGTCCCAGACAAACCTGGCTGCCCAGAGAGGACAGGCTGCCTATAGAGACCTGTCGTCCCAGACAAACCTGGCTGCCCAGAGAGGACAGGCTGCCTATAGAGACCTGTCGTCCCAGACAACACCTGGCTGCCCAGAGAGGACAGGCTGCCTATAGAGACCTGTCGTCCCAGACAAACCTGGCTGCCCAGAGAGGACAGGCTGCCTATAGAGACCTGTCGTCCCAGACAAACCTGGCTGCCCAGAGAGGACAGGCTGCCTATAGAGACCTGTCGTCCCAGACAAACCTGGCTGCCCAGAGAGGACAGGCTGCCTATAGAGACCTGTCGTCCCAGACACCTGGCTGACAAGGACAGGCTGCCTGGCTGTCCCCACCTGGCTGCCCAGAGAGGACAGGCTGCCTATAGAGACCTGTCGTCCCAGACAAACCTGGCTGCCCAGAGAGGACAGGCTGCCTATAGAGACCTGTCGTCCCAGACAAACCTGGCTGCCCAGAGAGGACAGGCTGCCTATAGAGACCTGTCGTCCCAGACAAACCTGGCTGCCCAGAGAGGACAGGCTGCCTATAGAGACCTGTCGTCCCAGACAAACCTGGCTGCCCAGAGAGGACAGGCTGCCTATAGAGACCTGTCGTCCCAGACAAACCTGGCTGCCCAGAGGACAGGCTGCCTATAGAGACCTGTCGTCCCAGACAAACCTGGCTGCCCAGAGAGGACAGGCTGCTCACTCCCTCCAGGGGAGAGTACATAGAGACCAGTCGTCCCAGACAAACCTGGCTGCCCAGAGAGGACAGGCTGCCTATAGAGACCTGTCGTCCCAGACAAACCTGGCTGCCCAGAGAGGACAGGCTGCCTATAGAGACCTGTCGTCCCAGACAAACCTGGCTGCCCAGAGAGGACAGGCTGCCTATAGAGACCTGTCGTCCCAGACAAACCTGGCTGCCCAGAGAGGACAGGCTGCCTATAGAGACCTGTCGTCCCAGACAAACCTGGCTGCCCAGAGAGGACAGGCTGCCTATAGAGACCTGTCGTCCCAGACAAACCTGGCTGCCCAGAGAGGACAGGCTGCCCAGAGAGGACAGGCTGCCCAGAGAGGACAGGCTGCCCAGAGAGGACAGGCTGCCTATAGAGACCTGTCGTCCCAGACAAACCTGGCTGCCCAGAGAGGACAGGCTGCCTATAGAGACCTGTCGTCCCAGACAAACCTGGCTGCCCAGAGAGGACAGGCTGGCTATAGAGACCTGTCGTCCCAGACAAACCTGGCTGCCCAGAGAGGACAGGCTGCCTATAGAGACCTGTCGTCCCAGACAAACCTGGCTGCCCAGAGAGGACACAGGTCTCCCAGACAAACCTGGCTATAGAGACCTGTCGTCCCAGACAAACCTGGCTGCCCAGAGAGGACAGGCTGCCTAGAGACCTGTCGTCCCAGACAAACCTGGCTGCCCAGAGAGGACAGGCTGCAAATAGAGACCTGTCGTCCCAGACAAACCTGGCTGCCCAGAGAGGACAGGCTGCAAACCTGGCTGCCCAGAGACCTGTCGTCCCAGACAAACCTGGCTGCCCAGAGAGGACAGGCTGCAAATAGAGACCTGTCGTCCCAGACAAACCTGGCTGCCCAGAGAGGACAGGCTGCAAATAGAGACCTGTCGTCCCAGACAAACCTGGCTGCCCAGAGAGGACAGGCTGCAAATAGAGACCTGTCGTCACAGACAAACCTGGCTGCCCAGAGAGGACAGGCTGCAAATAGAGACCTGTCGTCCCAGACAAACCTGGCTGCCCAGAGAGGACAGGCTGCCTATAGAGACCTGTCGTCCCAGACAAACCTGGCTGCCCAGAGAGGACAGGCTGCAAATAGAGACCTGTCGTCCCAGACAAACCTGGCTGCCCAGAGAGGACAGGCTGGCTATAGAGACCTGTCGTCCCAGACAAATCTGGCTGCCCAGAGAGGACAGGCTGCAAATAGAGACCTGTCGTCCCAGACAAATCTGGCTGCCCAGAGAGGACAGGCTGCAAATAGAGACCTGTCGTCCCAGACAAACCTGGCTGCCCAGAGAGGACAGGCTGCCTATAGAGACCTGTCGTCACAGACAAACCTGGCTGCCCAGAGAGGACAGGCTGCAAATAGAGACCTGTCGTCCCAGACAAACCTGGCTGCCCAGAGAGGACAGGCTGCAAATAGAGACCTGTCGTCCCAGACAAACCTGGCTGCCCAGAGAGGACAGGCTGCAAATAGAGACCTGTCGTCCCAGACAAACCTGGCTGCCCAGAGAGGACAGGCTGCAAATAGAGACCTGTCGTCCCAGACAAACCTGGCTGCCCAGAGAGGACAGGCTGCAAATAGAGACCTGTCGTCACAGACAAACCTGGCTGCCCAGAGAGGACAGGCTGCAAATAGAGACCTGTCATCCCAGACAAACCTGGCTGCCCAGAGAGGACAGGCTGCCTATAGAGACCTGTCGTCCCAGACAAACCTGGCTGCCCAGAGAGGACAGGCTGCAAATAGAGACCTGTCGTCCCAGACAAACCTGGCTGCCCAGAGAGGACAGGCTGGCTATAGAGACCTGTCGTCCCAGACAAATCTGGCTGCCCAGAGAGGACAGGCTGCAAATAGAGACCTGTCGTCCCAGACAAATCTGGCTGCCCAGAGAGGACAGGCTGCAAATAGAGACCTGTCGTCCCAGACAAACCTGGCTGCCCAGAGAGGACAGGCTGCCTATAGAGACCTGTCGTCACAGACAAACCTGGCTGCCCAGAGAGGACAGGCTGCAAATAGAGACCTGTCGTCCCAGACAAACCTGGCTGCCCAGAGAGGACAGGCTGCCTATAGAGACCTGTCGTCCCAGACAAACCTGGCTGCCCAGAGAGGACAGGCTGCCTATAGAGACCTGTCGTCCCAGACAAACCTGGCTGCCCAGAGAGGACAGGCTGCAAATAGAGACCTGTCGTCCCAGACAAACCTGGCTGCCCAGAGAGGACAGGCTGCAAATAGAGACCTGTCGTCACAGACAAATCTGGCTGCCCAGAGAGGACAGGCTGCAAATAGAGACCTGTCGTCACAGACAAACCTGGCTGCCCAGAGAGGACAGGCTGCAAATAGAGACCTGTCGTCCCAGACAAACCTGGCTGCCCAGAGAGGACAGGCTGCCTATAGAGACCTGTCGTCCCAGACAAACCTGGCTGCCCAGAGAGGACAGGCTGCAAATAGAGACCTGTCGTCCCAGACAAACCTGGCTGCCCAGAGAGGACAGGCTGCAAATAGAGACCTGTCGTCACAGACAAACCTGGCTGCCCAGAGAGGACAGGCTGCAAATAGAGACCTGTCGTCCCAGACAAACCTGGCTGCCCAGAGAGGACAGGCTGCAAATAGAGACCTGTCGTCACAGACAAATCTGGCTGCCCAGAGAGGACAGGCTGCAAATAGAGACCTGTCGACCCAGACAAACCTGGCTGCCCAGAGAGGACAGGCTGGCTATAGAGACCTGTCGTCACAGACAAACCTGGCTGCCCAGAGAGGACAGGCTGGCTATAGAGACCTGTCGTCACAGACAAACCTGGCTGCCCAGAGAGGACAGGCTGCAAATAGAGACCTGTCGTCCCAGACAAACCTGGCTGCCCAGAGAGGACAGGCTGCAAATAGAGACCTGTCGTCACAGACAAACCTGGCTGCCCAGAGAGGACAGGCTGCAAATAGAGACCTGTCGTCCCAGACAAATCTGGCTGCCCAGAGAGGACAGGCTGCAAATAGAGACCTGTCGTCACAGACAAACCTGGCTGCCCAGAGAGGACAGGCTGCAAATAGAGACCTGTCGTCCCAGACAAATCTGGCTGCCCAGAGAGGACAGGCTGCAAATAGAGACCTGTCGTCCCAGACAAACCTGGCTGCCCAGAGAGGACAGGCTGCAAATAGAGACCTGTCGTCACAGACAAACCTGGCTGCCCAGAGAGGACAGGCTGCAAATAGAGACCTGTCGTCACAGACTAACCTGGCTGCCCAGAGAGGACAGGCTGCAAATAGAGACCTGTCGTCCCAGACAAACCTGGCTGCCCAGAGAGGACAGGCTGCAAATAGAGACCTGTCGTCACAGACAAACCTGGCTGCCCAGAGAGGACAGGCTGCAAATAGAGACCTGTCGTCACAGACAAACCTGGCTGCCCAGAGAGGACAGGCTGCCTATAGAGACCTGTCGTCACAGACAAACCTGGCTGCCCAGAGAGGACAGGCTGCAAATAGAGACCTGTCGTCACAGACAAACCTGGCTGCCCAGAGAGGACAGGCTGCAAATAGAGACCTGTCGTCACAGACAAACCTGGCTGCCCAGAGAGGACAGGCTGCAAATAGAGACCTGTCGTCCCAGACAAATCTGTCTGCCCAGAGAGGACAGTCTGCAAATAGAGACCTGTCGTCACAGACAAACCTGGCTGCCCAGAGAGGACAGTCTGCAAATAGAGACCTGTCGTCCCAGACAAACCTGGCTGCCCAGAGAGGACAGGCTGCAAATAGAGACCTGTCGTCCCAGACAAATCTGGCTGCCCAGAGAGGACAGGCTGCAAATAGAGACCTGTCGTCCCAGACAAACCAGGCTGCCCAGAGAGGACAGGCTGCAAATAGAGACCTGTCGTCCCAGACAAACCTGGCTGCCCAGAGAGGACAGGCTGCAAATAGAGACCTGTCGTCACAGACAAACCTGGCTGCCCAGAGAGGACAGTCTGCAAATAGAGACCTGTCGTCCCAGACAAATCTGGCTGCCCAGAGAGGACAGTCTGCAAATAGAGACCTGTCGTCACAGACAAACCTGGCTGCCCAGAGAGGACAGGCTGCAAATAGAGACCTGTCGTCACAGACAAACCTGGCTGCCCAGAGAGGACAGGCTGCAAATAGAGACCTGTCGTCCCAGACAAATCTGGCTGCCCAGAGAGGACAGGCTGCAAATAGAGACCTGTCGTCACAGACAAACCTGGCTGCCCAGAGAGGACAGTCTGCAAATAGAGACCTGTCGTCCCAGACAAATCTGGCTGCCCAGAGAGGACAGTCTGCAAATAGAGACCTGTCGTCCCAGACAAATCTGGCTGCCCAGAGAGGACAGTCTGCAAATAGAGACCTGTCGTCACAGACAAACCTGGCTGCCCAGAGAGGACAGTCTGCAAATAGAGACCTGTCGTCCCAGACAAATCTGGCTGCCCAGAGAGGACAGTCTGCAAATAGAGACCTGTCGTCACAGACAAACCTGGCTGCCCAGAGAGGACAGGCTGCAAATAGAGACCTGTCGTCCCAGACAAATCTGGCTGCCCAGAGAGGACAGTCTGCAAATAGAGACCTGTCGTCCCAGACAAATCTGGCTGCCCAGAGAGGACAGTCTGCAAATAGAGACCTGTCGTCACAGACAAACCTGGCTGCCCAGAGAGGACAGTCTGCAAATAGAGACCTGTCGTCCCAGACAAATCTGGCTGCCCAGAGAGGACAGTCTGCAAATAGAGACCTGTCGTCACAGACAAACCTGGCTGCCCAGAGAGGACAGGCTGCAAATAGAGACCTGTCGTCACAGACAAACCTGGCTGCCCAGAGAGGACAGTCTGCAAATAGAGACCGGTCGTCACAGACAAACCTGGCTGCCCAGAGAGGACAGGCTGCAAATAGAGACCGGTCGTCCCAGACAAATCTGGCTGCCCAGAGAGGACAGTCAGCAAATAAAGACCTGTCGTCACAGACAAACCTGGCTGCCCAGAGAGGACAGGCTGCAAATAGAGACCGGTCGTCCCAGACAAATCTGGCTGCCCAGAGAGGACAGGCTGCAAATAAAGACCTGTCGTCACAGACAAACCTGGCTGCCCAGAGAGGACAGGCTGCAAATAGAGACCTGTCGTCACAGACAAATCTGGCTGCCCAGAGAGGACAGTCTGCAAATAGAGACCTGTCGTCACAGACAAACCTGGCTGCCAAGAGAGGACAGGCTGCAAATAGAGACCTGTCGTCACAGACAAACCTGGCTGCCCAGAGAGGACAGTCTGCAAATAGAGACCTGTCGTCACAGGCAAACCTGGCTGCCCAGAGAGGACAGTCTGCAAATAGAGACCTGTCGTCACAGACAAACCTGGCTGCCCAGAGAGGACAGTCTGGCTATAGAGACCTGTCGTCACAGACAAACCTGGCTGCCAAGAGAGGACAGGCTGCAAATAGAGACCTGTCGTCACAGACAAACCTGGCTGCCGAGAGAGGACAGGCTGTGCTCACTCTTCCCTCAGAGTGAGACAGAGCTGCATTTCCTCCTACATTGCGAGCACTATATAGACTTACAAGCAATTTAGTTATTTCAGTGAAGGAGCTGAGAGAGAAATGTCTCAATAGAAAGTGTTAATCATGTGGCTGTATGAGTATTAGTCATGTGGCTGTATTAGTCATGTGGCTGTATGAGTATTAGTCATGTGGCTGTATGAGTATTAGTCATGTGGCTGTATTAGTCATGTGGCTGTATGAGTATTAGTAATGTGGCTGTATTAGTCATGTGGCTGTATTAGTCATGTGGCTGTATTCAGTCATGTGGCTGTATGTCATGTGGCTGTATTAGTCATGTGACTGTATGAGTATTAGTAATGTGGCTGTGTTAGTCATTAGTCATGTGGCTGTATGAGTATTAGTCATGTGACTGTATGAGTATTAGTCATGTGGCTGTATGAGTATTAGTCATGTGACTATATGAGTGTTAGTCATGTGACTGTATGAGTATTAGTCATGTGGCTGTATGAGTATTAGTCATGTGACTATATGAGTGTTAGTCATGTGGCTGTATGAGTATTAGTCATGTGGCTGTATGAGTATTAGTCATGTGACTGTATGAGTATTAGTCATGTGGCTTTATGAGGGTTAGTCATGTGACTGTATGAGGGTTAGTCATGTGGCTTTATGAGTATTAGTCATGTGACTGTATGAGGGTTAGTTATGTGGCTTTATGAGTATTAGTCATGTGGCTTTATGAGTATTAGTCATGTGACTGTATGAGGGTTAGTTATGTGGCTTTATGCGTATTAGTCATGTGGCTATATGAGTATTAGTCATGTGACTGTATGAGGGTTAGTCATGTGGCTGTATGAGGGTTAGTTATGTGGCTGTATGATGGTTAGTCATGTGGCTGTATGAGTATTAGTCATGTGGCTGTATGAGTATTAACATCCATATTCACCTCCTTCAGAAAGTCTTCAGAACCCTTCACCTTTTCCACATTTTGTTACGTTACAGCCTTATTCTAAAATGGATTCAATTAAAATTTGTCACGCCCTGGTCGAAGTATTTTGTGTTTATCTTTATTTATTTGGTCAGGCCAGGGTGTGGCATGGGTTTGTGTATGTGGTGTGTATGTATTGGGATTGTAGCTAGTGGGGTGTTCTAGTTAAGTCTATGGCTGTCTGAAGTGGTTCTCAATCAGAGGCAGGTGTTTATCGTTGTCTCTGATTGGGAACCATATTTAGGCAGCCATATTCTTTGAGTTTGTCGTGGGTGATTGTCCTTAGTGTCTTTGTTCCTTGTTCTGTGTGTATGTGCACCAGTATTAGGCTGTTTCGGTTTTCGTTACGTTTATTGTTTTGTAGGTTTTGTATTTAGATTCGTGTTACGTTTGTTCATTAAACATGGATCGCAATCTACACGCTGCATTTTGGTCCGCCTCTCCTTCACACCTAGAAAACCGTTACAGAATCACCCACCACAACCGGCCCAAGCAGCGTGTCAACAGGCAGGAGCCACAGGAGAGGCTACAGAGGCAGCAGCAGCAGGAGCAGCAGCAACTACAGTGGGAAAGGCTGCACTACTTGGAGAAATGGACTTGGGAGGAGATTCTAGATGGGAAAGGACCCTGGGAACAGCCTGGAGATTATTGTCGCCCCAAAGCCGAGCTGGAGGCAGCAAAAGCAGAGAGGCGGCATTATGAGGAACTAGCACGGCAGAGCGGATGGAAGCCCGGGAATCAGCCCCAAAAATGTATTGGGGGAGGCTCACAGGGAGTATGGCTATGCCAGGTAGGAGATCGGAGCAAACTCCCTGTGGTACCGGGGGGCTAGAGAGACCGGGCAGGCACCTTGTTATGCAGTGGTGCGCACGGTGTCCCCAGTGCGGGTGTATAGCCCGGTGTGGTATATTCCAGCTCCTCGTATCGGCCGGGCTAGAGTGGGCATCAAGCCAGGTAAGGTTGGGCAGGCTCGGTGCTCAAGAGCTCCAGTGTGCCTGCACGGTCCGGTCTATCCAGTACCACCTCCACACCCCAGCCCTCCAGTAGCAGCTCCCCGCACCAGGCTTCCTGTGCGTGTCCTCGGTCCAGTACCACCAGTAACAGCACCATGCATCAGGCCTACAGTGCGCCTCGCCTCTCCTGCGCTGTCGGAGTCTCCCGCCTCTCCAGCGCTGTCGGAGCCTTTCTCCTCTCCCACGCTGCCGGAGTCTCCCGCCTGTTCAGCGCAGCTAGAGCCTTCTTCCTCTACAGCGCTGCTGGAGTCTCCTGCCTGTTCAGCGCAGCCAGAGCTGCCAGCCTGCATGGAGCAGCCAGAGCTGTCAGTCTGCGTGGAGCAGCCAGAGCTGTCAGTCTGCATGAAGCAGCCAGAGCTGTCAGTCTGCATGGAGCAGCCAGAGCTGTCAGTCTGCATGGAGCAGCCAGAGCTGTCAGTCTGCAAGGAGCTGCCAGTCTGCAAGGAGCTGCCAGTCTGAACGGAGCTGCCAGTCTGCACGGAGCTGCCAGTCTGCAAGGAGCTGTCAGTCTGCAAGGAGCTGTCAGTCTGCAAGGACCTGCCAGTCTGCAAGGAGCTGCCAGTCTGCAAGGAGCAGTCAGTCTGCAAGGAGCTGTCAGTCTGTAAGGAACTACCAGTCTGCAAGGAGCTGTCAGTCTGCAAGGAGCTGCCAGTCTGCGAGGAGCTGCCCGTCTGCATGGAGCTGGCAGTCTGCAATGAGCTGTCAGTCTGCAAGGAGCTGTCAGTCTGCAAGGAGCTGTCAGTCTGTAAGGAGCTGTCAGTTTGCAAGGAGCCGCCAGTCTGCACGGACCCGCCAGAGCTGTCAGTCTGTAAGAAGCCGCCAGAGCTGTCAGCCGAAACCACCAGCCAGCCAGGATCTGGTAGATCCATCAACTTGCCTGAGCTTCCTCTCACTCCCGAGCTTCCTCTCACTCCCGAGCTTCCTCTCACTCCCGAGCTTCCTCTCACTCCCGAGCTTCCCCTTAGTCCCGAGCTGCCCCTCAGTCCCGATCTGCTCCTCAGTCCAGTGGGGTTCTGGGTGAGGACTACTAGGCCATGGTTGGCGGCGAGGGTGGACTATCCAAGGACGCGAGGAGAGGGGACTAAGACATTGATTGAGTGGGGTCCACGTCCCGCGCCGGAGCCGCCACCATGGACAGACGCCCACCCGGACCCTCCCTATTGTTTTGAGGTGCGTTCGGGAGTCCTCACCTTAGGGGGGGTGGTTCTGTCACGCCCTGGTCGAAGTATTTTGTGTTATCTTTATTTACGTTTGTTCATTAAACATGGATCGCAATCTACACGCTGCATTTTGGTCCGACTCTCCTTCACACCTAGAAAACCGTTACAAAATTCTCATCAATCTACACACAATACCCCATAATGACATCACAATACCCCATAATGACATCACAATACCCCATAATGATATCACAATACCCCATAATGACATCACAATACCGCATAAGGACATCACAATACCCCATAATGACATCACAATACCCCATAATGACATCACAATACCCCATAATGACATCAAAATACCCCATAAGGACATCGCAATACCTCATAAGGACATTACAATACCTCATAAGGACATCACAATACCGCATAATGACATCACAATACCCCATAAGGACATCACAATACCCCATAATGACATCACAATACCGCATAATGACATCACAATACCGCATAATGACATCACAATACCCCATAATGACATCACAATACCGCATAATGACATCACAATACCCCATAATGACATCACAATACCGCATAATGACATCACAATACCGCATAAGGACATCACAATACCCCATAATGACATCACAATACCCCATAATGACATCACAATACCGTATAATGACATCACAATACCGCATAATGACATCACAATACCGCATAATGACATCACAATACCGCATAATGACATCACAATACCGCATAATGACATCACAATACCTCATAAGGACATCACAATACCGCATAATGACATCACAATACCGCATAATGACATCACAATACCGCATAATGACATCACAATACCCCATAATGACATCACAATACCGCATAAGGACATCACAATACCGCATAATGACATCACAATACCCCATAAGGACATCACAATACACCATAATGACATCACAATACCCCATAATGACAAAGCAAAACTGTTTTTTAGAAATGCAAAAACCGAGCTATGAGGTCCAAGGAATTGTCCGTAGAGCTCCAAGAGAGGATTGTGTCGAGGCACAGATCTGGGGAAGGATACCAAAAAATGTCTGCAGGATTGAAGGTCCCCAAGAACACAGTGGCCTCCATCATTCTTAAATGGAAGAAGTTTGGAACCACCAAGACTCTTCCTAGAGCTGACCGGCCCGCCAAACTGAGTTAGTAGGTCCTTGGTCATGGAGGTTGCCAAGAACCAGATGGTCACTCTGACAGAGCTCCAGAGTTCCTCTGTGGAAATGGGAGAACCTTCCAGAAGGACAACCATCTCTGCAGCACTCCACCATTTAGGCCTTTGTGGTAGAGTGGCCTGACAGAAGCTATACATCAGAAATAGTCTCATGACAGCCTGCCAAAAGGCACTTAAAACTCTCAGACCATAAGAAACAAATTCTCTGGTCTGATGAAACCAGGTTGAACTCTTTGGCCTGAATGCAAAGCATCACGTCTGGAGGAAACCTGGCACCATCCCTAAGGTGAAGGATGGTGGTGGCAGCATCATGCTATGGGGTACAGGTACAGAGTAATATGGAAGCTATATACAGGGGGTACCGGTACAGAGTCAATGTGGAGGCTATTTACAATGTGGAGGCTAGCTCACGTGGTGGTTAGTTCAGTGAAGCTAGCTCGCGTGATGATTACTGTAACATAACTAGTTCAGTGCATCTAGCTCACATGGTTAGTTCAGTGCAGCTAGCTCACGTGGTGGTTAGTTCATGTACAAAATTACCTCAATTACCTCGACTAACCTGTTTCCCCGCACTTTGACTCTGTACCGTAATACCCTGTATATAGCCTCCACATTGACTCTGTACCGTAACACCCTGTATATAGCCTCCACATTGACTCTGTACCGTAACCCCCTGTATATAGCCTCCACATTGACTCTGTACCGTAACACCCTGTATATAGCCTCCACATTGACTCTGTACCGTAACATCCTGTATATAGCCTCCACATTGACTCTGTACCGTAATACCCTGTATATAGCCTCCACATTGACTCTGTACCGGTACCCCCTGTATATAGTCTCCACACTGACTCTGTACCGGTACCCCCTGTATATAGCCTCCACATTGACTCTGTACCAGTACCCCCTGTATGTAGCCTCCACATTGACTCTGTACCGTAACACCCTGTATATAGCCTCCACATTGACTCTGTACCGTAACACCCGGTATATAGTTTCCACATTGACTCTGTACCGGTACCCCCTGTATATAGCCTCCACATTGACTCTGTACCGGTACCCCCCTGTATATAGCCTCCACATTGACTCTGTACCGTAACACCCTGTATATAGCCTCCACATTGACTCTGTACCGGTACCCCCTGTATGTAGCCTCCACATTGACTCTGTACCGTAACACCCTGTATATAGCCTCCACATTGACTTTGTATCGTAACACCCTGTATATAGCCTCCATATTGACTCTGTACCGGTACCCCCTGTATATAGCCTCCACATTGACTCTGTACCGTAACACCCTGTGTATAGCCTCCACATTGACTTTGTATCGTAACACCCGGTATGTAGCCTCTACATTGACTCTGTACCAGTACCCCCCTGTATATAGTCTCCACATTGACTCTGTACCGGTACCCCCTGTATATAGCCTCCACATTGACTCTGTACCGGTACCCCCTGTATATAGCCTCCACATTGACTCTGTACCGGTACCCCCTGTATATAGCATCCACATTGACTCTGTACTGTAACACCCTGTATATAGCCTCCACATTGACTCTGTACCGGTACCCCCTGTATATAGCCTCCACATTGATTCTGTACCGTAATACCTTGTATATAGCCTCCACATTGACTCTGTACCGGTACCCCCTGCATATAGCCTCCACATTGACTCTGTACCGGTACCCCCTGTATATAGCCTCCACACTGACTCTGTACCGGTACCCCCTGTATATAGCCTCCACATTGACTCTGTACCATAACACCCTGTATATAGCCTCCACATTGACTCTGTACCGGTACCCCCCTGTATATAGACTCCACATTGACTCTGTACCGGTACCCCCTGTATATAGTCTCCACACTGACTCTGTACCGGTACCCCCTGTATATAGCCTCCACATTGACTCTGTACCAGTACCCCCTGTATGTAGCCTCCACATTGACTCTGTACCGTAACACCCTGTATATAGCCTCCACATTGACTCTGTACCGTAATACCCTGTATATAGCCTCCACATTGACTCTCTACTGTAACACCCGGTATATAGCCTCCACATTGACTCTCTACTGTAACACCCGGTATATAGCCTCCACATTGACTCTGTACCATAACACCCGGTATATAGTCTCCACATTGACTCTGTACCGGTACCCCCTGTATATAACCTCCACATTGACTCTGTACAGGTACCCCCTGTATATAGTCTCCACACTGACTCTGTACCGGTACCCCCTGTATATAGCCTCCACATTGACTCTGTACCAGTACCCCCTGTATGTAGCCTCCACATTGACTCTGTACCGTAACACCCTGTATATAGCCTCCACATTGACTTTGTATCGTAACACCCTGTATATAGCCTCCATATTGACTCTGTACCGGTACCCCCTGTATATAGCCTCCACATTGACTCTGTACCGTAATACCATGTATATAGCCTCCACATTGACTCTGTACCGTAATACCCTGTATATAGCCTCCACATTGACTCTGTACCGGTACACCCTGTATATAGCCTCCACATTGACTCTGTACCGGTACCCCCCTGTATATAGCCTCCACATTGACTCTGTACCGTAATACCCTGTATATAGCCTCCACATTGACTCTGTACCGTAATACCCTGTATATAGCCTCCACATTGACTCTGTACCGTAATACCCTGTATATAGCCTCCACATTGACTCTGTACCCCTGTATATACCCTCCACATTGACTCTGTACCGGACTCTGCCTCCACATTGACTCGTAATACCCTGTATATAGCCTCCACATTGACTCTGTACCCCCTGTATATACCCTCCACATTGACTCTGTACCGTAATACCCTGTATATAGCCTCCACATTGACTCTGTACCGTAATACCCTGTATATAGCCTCCACATTGACTCTGTACCGTAATACCCTGTATATAGCCTCCACATTGACTCTGTACCGTAATACCCTGTATATAGCCTCCACATTGACTCTGTACCGTAATACCCTGTATATAGCCTCCACATTGACTCTGTACCGTAATACCCTGTATATAGCCTCCACATTGACTCTGTACCGTAATACCCTGTATATAGCCTCCACATTGACTCTGTACCGTAATACCCTGTATATAGCCTCCACATTGACTCTGTACCGTAATACCCTGTATATAGCCTCCACATTGACTCTGTACCGTAATACCCTGTATATAGCCTCCACATTGACTCTGTACCGTAATACCCTGTATATAGCCTCCACATTGACTCTCTGTACCGTAATCCACATTGACTCTGTATATAGCCTCCACATTGACTCTGTACCGTAATACCCTGTATATAGCCCCCACATTGACTCTGTACCGTAATACCCTGTATATAGCCTCCACATTGACTCTGTACCGTAATACCCTACCCCCTATATAGCCTCCACATTGACTCTGTACCGTAATACCCTGTATATAGCCTCCACATTGACTCTGTACCGTAATACCCTGTATATAGCCTCCACATTGACTCTGTACCGTAATGACCGGTACCCCCTGTATATAGCCTCCACATTGACTCTGTACCGGTACCCCTGTATATAGCCTCCACATTGACTCTGTACCGTATGTATACCCTGTATATAGCCTCCACATTGACTCTGTACCGTAATACCCTGTATATAGCCTCCACATTGACTCTGTACCGTAACACCCTGTATATAGCCTCCACATTGACTCTGTACCGTAACCCCCTGTATATAGCCTCCACATTGACTCTGTACCGTACCCCCTGTATATACCCTGTATATAGCCTCCACATTGACTCTGTACCGTAATACCCTGTATATAGCCTCCACATTGACTCTGTACCGTAATACCATGTATATAGCCTCCACATTGACTCTGTACCGTAATACCCTGTATATAGCCTCCACATTGACTCTGTACCCTGTATATAGTCTCCACATTGATACCCCTGTACACCCTGTATATAGCCTCCACATTGACTCTGTACCGGTACCCCCTGTATATAGCCTCCACATTGACTCTGTACCGGTACCCCTGTATATAGCCTCCACATTGACTCTGTACCGGTACCCCTGTATATAGCCTCCACATTGACTCTGTACCGGTACCCCCTGTATATAGCCTCCACATTGACTCTGTACCGTAATACCCTGTATATAGCCTCCACATTGACTCTGTACCGTAATACCCTGTATATAGCCTCCACATTGACTCTGTACCGTAATACCCTGTATATAGCCTCCACATTGACTCTGTACCGTATACCCTGTATATAGCCTCCACATTGACTCTGTACCGTAATACCCTGTATATAGCCTCCACATTGACTCTGTACCGTAATACCCTGTATATAGCCTCCACATTGACTCTGTACCGTAACACCCTGTATATAGCCTCCACATTGACTCTGTACCGTAATACCCTGTATATAGCCTCCACATTGACTCTGTACCGTAATACCCTGTATATAGCCTCCACATTGACTCTGTACCGTAATACCATGTATATAGCCTCCACATTGACTCTGTACCGCCTAATACCCTGTATATAGCCTCCACATTGACTCTGTACCGTAATGACTCCTGTATATAGCCTCCACATTGACTCTGTACCGTAATACCCTGTATATAGCCTCCACATTGACTCTGTACCGTAATACCCTGTATATAGCCTCCACATTGACTCTGTACCGTAATACCCTGTATATAGCCTCCACATTGACTCTGTACCGTAATACCCTGTATATAGCCTCCACATTGACTCTGTACCGTAATACCCTGTATATAGCCTCCACATTGACTCTGTACCGTAATACCCTGTATATAGCCTCCACATTGACTCTGTACCCCCTGTATATACCCTCCACATTGACTCTGTACCGTAATACCCTGTATATAGCCTCCACATTGACTCTGTACCCCCTGTATATACCCTCCACATTGACTCTGTACCGTAATACCCTGTATATAGCCTCCACATTGACTCTGTACCGTAATACCCTGTATATAGCCTCCACATTGACTCTGTACCGTAATACCCTGTATATAGCCTCCACATTGACTCTGTACCGTAATACCCTGTATATAGCCTCCACATTGACTCTGTACCGTAATACCCTGTATATAGCCTCCACATTGACTCTGTACCGTAATACCCTGTATATAGCCTCCACATTGACTCTGTACCGTAATACCCTGTATATAGCCTCCACATTGACTCTGTACCGTAATACCCTGTATATAGCCTCCACATTGACTCTGTACCGTAATACCTCCACTGTATATAGCCTCCACATTGACTCTGTACCGTAATACCCTGTATATAGCCTCCACATTGACTCTGTACCGTAATACCCTGTATATAGCCTCCACATTGACTCTGTACCGGTACCCCCTGTATATAGCCTCCACATTGACTCTGTACCGTAATACCCTGTATATAGCCTCCACATTGACTCTGTACCGTAATACCCTGTATATAGCCTCCACATTGACTCTGTACCGTAACACCCTGTATATAGCCTCCACATTGACTCTGTACCGTAATACCCTGTATATAGCCTCCACATTGACTCTGTACCGTAATACCTCTGTATATAGCCTCCACATTGACTCTGTACCGTAATACCCTGTATATAGCCTCCACATTGACTCTGTACCGTAATACCATGTATATAGCCTCCACATTGACTCTGTACCGTAATACCCTGTATATAGCCTCCACATTGACTCTGTACCGTAATACCCTGTATATAGCCTCCACATTGACTCTGTACCGTACCCTGTATATAGCCTCCACATTGACTCTGTACCGTACCCCCTGTATATAGCCTCCACATTGACTCTGTACCGTAACCCCTGTATATAGCCTCCACATTGACTCTGTACCGGTACCCCCTGTATATAGCCTCCACATTGACTCTGTACCGTAATACCCTGTATATAGCCTCCACATTGACTCTGTACCGTAATACCCTGTATATAGCCTCCACATTGACTCTGTACCGTAATACCCTGTATATAGCCTCCACATTGACTCTGTACCGTAATACCCTGTATATAGCCTCCACATTGACTCTGTACCGTAATACCCTGTATATAGCCTCCACATTGACTCTGTACCGTAATACCCTGTATATAGCCTCCACATTGACTCTGTACCGTAATACCCTGTATATAGCCTCCACATTGACTCTGTACCGTAATACCCTGTATATAGCCTCCACATTGACTCTGTACCGTAATACCCTGTATATAGCCTCCACATTGACTCTGTACCGTAATACCCTGTATATAGCCTCCACATTGACTCTGTACCGTAATACCTACCGTAATACCCTGTATATAGCCTCCACATTGACTCTGTACCGTAATACCCTGTATATAGCCTCCACATTGACTCTGTACCGTAATACCCTGTATATAGCCTCCACATTGACTCTGTACCGTAATACCCTGTATATAGCCTCCACATTGACTCTGTACCGTAATACCCTGTATATAGCCTCCACATTGACTCTGTACCGTAATACCCTGTATATAGCCTCCACATTGACTCTGTACCGTAATACCCTGTATATAGCCTCCACATTGACTCTGTACCGTAATACCCTGTATATAGCCTCCACATTGACTCTGTACCGTAATACCCTGTATATAGCCTCCACATTGACTCTGTACCGTAATACCCTGTATATAGCCTCCACATTGACTCTGTACCGTAATACCCTGTATATAGCCTCCACATTGACTCTGTACCGTAATACCCTGTATATAGCCTCCACATTGACTCTGTACCGTAATACCCTGTATATAGCCTCCACATTGACTCTGTACCGTAATACCCTGTATATAGCCTCCACATTGACTCTGTACCGTAATACCCTGTATATAGCCTCCACATTGACTCTGTACCGTAATACCCTGTATATAGCCTCCACATTGACTCTGTACCGTAATACCCTGTATATAGCCTCCACATTGACTCTGTACCGTAATACCCTGTATATATCCTCCACATTGACTCTGTACCGTAATACCCTGTATATAGCCTCCACATTGACTCTGTACCGTAATACCCTGTATATAGCCTCCACATTGACTCTGTACCGTAATACCCTGTATATAGCCTCCACATTGACTCTGTACCGTAATACCCTGTATATAGCCTCCACATTGACTCTGTACCGTAATACCCTGTATATAGCCTCCACATTGACTCTGTACCGTAATACCCTGTATATAGCCTCCACATTGACTCTGTACCGTAATACCCTGTATATAGCCTCCACATTGACTCTGTACCGTAATACCCTGTATATAGCCTCCACATTGACTCTGTACCGTAATACCCTGTATATAGCCTCCACATTGACTCTGTACCGTAACACCCTGTATATAGCCTCCACATTGACTCTGTACCGTAATACCCTGTATATAGCCTCCACATTGACTCTGTACCGTAATACCCTGTATATAGCCTCCACATTGACTCTGTACCGTAATACCCTGTATATAGCCTCCACATTGACTCTGTACCGTAATACCCTGTATATAGCCTCCACATTGACTCTGTACCGTAATACCCATTATTGTTCTTTACTGCAGCTTGTTATTTATTTGTTATTCTCTTACTTTTTTTTTCTTCAAACTGCATTATATTCGGCGCATGTGACACATTTTATTTAATTTAATTAAATGATTTAATTTGGGGTCTGAAAGACGAACCCTTTCTAGATGCTGTGAACATGATTGAACTCCTCATAGACACTGATACTGAGTCTCCTCTCCTCTTTCTCTCCTCTCATCTATAATCTACCATCACACCTTCTCTCCATTCTCACCTTATCCTCCTCTCTCTATCTCTCTACCTCTCTCTACCTCTCTACCCCTCTACCTCTCTACCTCTCTACCTCTCTACCTCGCAATCTCTCTACCTCTCTCTACCTCTCTCTACCTCTCTACCTCTCTACCCCTCTACCTCTCTACCTCTCTACCTCGCAATCTCTCTACCTCTCTCTACCTCTCTACCCCTCTACCCCTCTACCTCTCTACCTCTCTACCTCACAATCTCTCTACCTCTCTATCTCTATCTCTCTATCTCTCTACCAGTATAATTGGTTTTCTATTTCAATTTGTTCTTTATTCTGTCTTTTACTTGTTCCCTGAAAGTGGGAAGTGAGTGACGGAGGGAGGGAGGGAGGGAGGGGGGGAGGGAGGAGGCTGCAGAGAATGGAGAGAGAAAGATTTCTTCTACAATTACATCTTCAGTGAAAGTCATTGATTTTACTATAGCAAACCATTCCAGATGACCTTGAGATATGTACAGTCTGTCCTCTGCCTGCCTCTTCATTTTCAGTCTCTCTCTCTCTCTCTCTCATCCCCTGCCTGCCTGCCTCTTCATTTTCAGTCTCTCTCTCTCTCTTCCCCTGCCTGCCTGCCTCTTCCTCCTCAGTCTCTCTCTCTCTCTTCCCCTGCCTGCCTGCATCTTCATTTTCAGTCTCTCTCTCTCTCTCTTCCCCTGCCTGCCTGCCTCTTCCTCCTCAGTCTCTCTCTATCTCTCTCTTCCCCTGCCTGCCTGCCTCTTCCTCCTCAGTCTCTCTCTCTCTCTTCCCCTGCCTGCCTGCCTCTTCATTTTCAGTCTCTCTCTCTCTCTCTTCCCCTGCCTGCCTCTTCCTCCTCAGTCAGTCAGTGATTTCTAGTATCTTCTTAGAGACTGGGTGGAGTAATCCACTGTCTGTCTAATCCTGTACAGCTGGAGTCTAGCAGTCACATACTATATGTGTGGATGCAGGCAAGCATGTCCAGACACATATATATACACACACACACACACACACATATATATATATATATATATATATATATATATATATACACACACACACAAACACTAACTAAATGCTTGTGTTCCTAGCTCCAACAGTATAGTAATATCTAACTAAATGCTTGTGTTCCTAGCTCCAACAGTACAGTAATATCTAACTAAATGCTTGTGTTCCAACAGTACAGTAATATCTAACTAAATGCTTGTGTTCCTAGCTCCAACAGTACAGTAATATCTAACTAAATGTTTGTTCCCAGCTCCAACAGTGCAGTAATATCTAATGCTTGTGTTCCTAACTCCAACAGTACAGTAATATCTAACTAAATGCTTGTGTTCCTAGCTCCAACAGTGCAGTAATATCTAACTAAATGCTTGTGTTCCTAGCTCCAACAGTGCAGTAATATCTAACTAAATGCTTGTGTTCCTAGCTCCAACAGTGCAGTAATATCTAACTAAATGCTTGTGTTCCTAGCTCCAACAGTGCAGTAGTATCTAACTAAATGATTGTGTTCCTAGCTCCAACAGTAATATCTAACTAAATGCTTGTGTTCCTAGCTCCAACAGTAATATCTAACTAAATGCTTGTGTTCCTAGCTCCAACAGTAATATCTAACTAAATGCTTGTGTTCCAACAGTACAGTAATATCTAACAATACACAACAATACACACAAGTCTAAAAGTAAAAGAATGGAATTAAGAAATATAGGAACTTGGAAAGTTTGTTAAAGTTCGGTCGCAAAAAACATCAAACGCTATGATGAAATTGGCTCACATGAGGACCACCACAGGAAAGGAAGACCCAGAGTTACCTCTGCTGCAGAGGATAAATTCAGTCGAGTAACCAGCCTCAGAAATTGCAGCCCAAATAAATGCTTCACAGAGCTCAAGTAACAGACACTTCTCAAAATCAGCTGTTCAGAGGAGACCGCGTGAATCAGACCTTCATTGGTCTGAACTTGGGGCTCCCAAGTGGTATAAGACACTGCATCTCACTACAGACTACCTGCTTCAAATCCAGACTGTATCACAACCGGCCATAATTGGGAGTCCCATTGGGCGGCACATAATTGGGAGTCCCATTGGGCGGCACATAATTGGGAGTCCCATTGGGCGGCACATAATTGGGAGTCCCATTGGGCGGCACATAATTGGGAGTCCCGGCACATAATTGGGAGTCCCATTGGGCGGCACATAATTGGGAGTCCCATTGGGCGGCACATAATTGGGAGTCCCATTGGGCGGCACATAATTGGGAGTCCCATTGGGCGGCACATAATTGGGAGTCCCATTGGGCGGCACATAATTGGGAGTCCCATTGGGCGGCACACGGCCAATGGCGTCATCTGAATTTGGCCGGTGTAGGCGGTCATTGTAAATAAGAATTTGTTCTTAAAACTGGCTCAATAAAATAAAAGTTAAATCAAATAAAAAATAAAAAAATGGTTGAATTGCTACAAAGAAACCAACTACTAAAGGACACCAATAAGAAGAAGATACTTGTTTGGGCCAAGAAACACAAGCAATGGACATTAGACCAGTGGAAAATCTGTCCTTTGGTCTGGTGAGTCAAAATGAGAGATTTTTAGCCCCAACCGCCATGTCTTTGTGAGACGCAGAGTAGTTGACCGGATGATCTCTGTGAACGGATGATCTCTGTGACGGATGATCTCTGTGAACGGATGATCTCTGTGAACGGATGATCTCTGTGAACGGATGATCTCTGTGAACGGATGATCTCTGTGAACGGATGATCTCTGTGACCGGATGATCTCTGTGAACGGATGATCTCTGTGAACGGATGATCTCTGTGACCGGATGATCTCTCCCACAGTGAAGCATGGAGAGGGATCTGTGATGTTGTCGGGGTGCTTTTCTGGTGACACTGCCTGTGATTTATTTAGAATTCAAGGCACACTTAACCAGCTTGGCTACTACAGTATTCTGCAGCGATATGCCATCCCATCTGGTTTGCGCTTAGTGGGACTCTAATTTGTTTTTAAACAGGACAATGACCTAACACACCTCCAGGCTGTGTGAGGGCTCTTTGACCAAGAAGGAGAGTGATGGAGTGCTGCATCAGATGACCTGGACTCCACAATAACCCGACCTCAACCCAATTGAGATGGTCTCGGATGAGTTGGACCGCATAGTGAAGGAAAAGCAGTCAACAATTGAAAAGCATATGTGGGAACTCCTTCAAGACTGTTGGAAAAGCATTCCGGGTGAAGCTGGTTGAGAGAATGCCAAGAGTGTGCAACGCTGACATCAAGGCAAAGAATGGCTACTTTGAAGAATCTAAATTCTAACATATATTTTTGATTTGTTTAACAACTCTTTTTGTTGGTTACTACATGATTCCATAGGAGTTATTTCATAGTTTTAATGTCTTCACTATTATTCTACACTGTAGAAAATAGTTAAAAAAAATACAAAAGTTGTTGAATGAGTAGTTGTGTCCAAACTTTTGACTGGTGGTGTATAAGTAGATTATGTCTACCTTGGCTTGGCATTTCTCCTATCATCCTTCCTTTTTTTGGGGGGGGGGGGGGTTGTACCTTTTATATTTACACAACATACTTACCACTTTGAAGATGCTAAAATTTTTTAAAATTGTGAAACAAACAAGAAGTAAGACAAAAAAAACTGAACCGGAGCGTAAATATTTATCCCCCCCAGAAAGAGTCAATACTCTGTAGAGCCACCTTCTGCAGCAAATACAGCTGCTAGTCTCTTGCCTATATTTAGTGTCTCTATACCAGTGGCGTTTGTCTTCATTTAGAAAGGATTGATAGAGGCTCATTCACATCTTTCATCCTGTCTGCCTGGGCTGTAATATATATACATATAATATATTATGTCAAATCTGTGATTCAATATGAAGTATTCATCATGCCTGCTGAACATTAGGATCAGTAGAGTGGATGGGAATCAATGGCCAAGATGTTTTACAGGTCATTGGTGTGTGTGTGAGTGTGTTCGTGTGTGTGTGTGTGTGTGTGTGTATGTTTGTGCAATACACAATGGTGCTCTTCTGATATATGCTACGTCTGATAATATGAACTACCCTCCCTCCATCCATCCTTCCCTCTCCCCACCCTCACTCCATCCCACCCTCTCTCCCTCCCTCCCTCCCTCCACACTCCCTCCCTCCCTCCACACTCCATCCCTCCCTCCACACTCCCTCCCTCCACACTCCATCCCTCCCTCCCTCCACACTCTCTCCCTCCCTCCCTCCCTCCCTCCACACTCCCTCCCTCCCTCCACACTCCCTCCCTCCACACTCCCTCCCCCCCTCCACACTCCATCCCTCCCTCCATCCCTCCCTCCACACTCCCTCCATCCCTCCCTCCATCCCTCCCTCCCTGCCCCCTCCCTGCCCCCTCCCTCCCTCCCTCTCTCCACTCCCTCCCTCCCTCACTCCCTCCACACTCCATCCCTCCCTCTCTCCCTCCACACTCCATCCCTCCCTCCACACTCCATCCATCCCTCCCTCCACACTCCCTCCCTCTACACGCCCTCCCTCCCTCCCTCCACACTCCATCCCTCCCTCCTCCACACTCCATCCCTCCCTCCCTCCCCCCCCCCTCCACACTCCCTCCCTCCCTCCCGGAGGATGTGTTGGTACCATCATAATATGAACTACTACTTCTGGGCCACATCTTGACTGATGGCAGCCCATTCTTGCATAATCAATGCTTGGAGTTTGTCAGAATTTGTGGGTTTTTGTTTGTCCACCCTCCTCTTGAGGATTGACCACAAGTTCTCAATGGGGTTAAGGTCTGGGGAATTTCTTTGCCATGGACCCAAAATATTGATGTTTTGTTCCCCGAGTCACTTAGTTATCACTTTTGCCTTATTGCAAGGTGCTCTATCATGCTGGAAAAGGAATTGTCCGTCACCAAACTGTTCCTGGATGGTTGGCAGAAGTTGCTCTCGGAGGATATTTGGTACCATTCTTTATTCATTGCTGTGTTCTTCGGCAAAATTGTGAGTGAGCCCACTCCCTTGGCTGAGAAGCCACCCCACACATGAATGGTCTCAGGATGCTTTACTGTTGGCATGACACAGGACTGATGGTAGCTCTCACCTTGTCTTCTCCGGACAAGCTTTTTTCCGGATACCCCAAACAATCGGAAAGGTGATTCATCAGAGAAAATGACTTTACCCCACTCCTCAGCAGTCCAATCCCTGTACCTTTTGCAGAATGTCAGTCTGTACCTGATGTTTTTCCTGGAGAGAAGTGGCTTCTTTGCTGCCCTTCTTGACACCAGGCCATCCTCCAAAAGTCTTCGCCTAACTGTGTGTGCAGATGCACTCACACCTGCCTGCTGCCATTCCTGAGCAAGCCCTGTACTGGTGGTGCCCCGATCCCGCAGCTGAATCAACTTTAGGAGACGGTCCTGGCGCTTGCTGGACTTTCTTGGGCGGCCTGAAGCCTTCTTCACAACAATTGAACCGCTCTCCTTGAAGTTCTTGATGATCCGATAAATGGTTGATTTAGGTGCAATCTTAGTGGCAGCACGATCCTTGCATGTGAAGCCTTTTTGTGCAAAGCAATGATGACGGCACGTGTTTCCTAGCAGGTAACCATGGTTGACAGAGGAAGAAGAATGATTCCAAACACCACCCTCCTTTTGAAGCTTCCAGTCTGTTATTCGAACTCAATCAGCATGACAGAGTGATTGTCCTCGTCAACACAACGAAATAATCACTGACATGATGTCAGCTGGTCCTTTTGTGGCAGGGCTGAAATGAAGTGGAAATGTTTTTTGGGGGGGATTCAGTTCATTTGCATGTCAAAGTGGGACTTTGCAATGAATTGCAATTCATCTGATCACTCTTCATAACATTCTGGATTTTATGCACATTTCCACCATACAAACTGAGGCAGCAGACTTTGTGAAAATTAATATTTGTGTCATTACCAAAAATAGGGTACAGACATCTAGAGAAATATGTTCACCGCTGCGTCCCAAATGGAACCCTATTCCCTATTATAGTGCACTACTTTAGACCAGAGCCCTATGGCACACTATTCCCTAGATAGTGCACTACTTTAGACCAGAGCCCTATGGAACCCTATTCCCTATATAGTGCACTACTTTAGATCAGAACCCTATTCCCTATATAGTGCACTACTTTAGATCAGAACCCTATTCCCTATATAGTGCACTACTTTAGACCAGAGCCCTATGGCACCCTATTCCCTATATAGTGCACTACTTTAGACCAGAGCCCTATGGAACCCTATTCCCTATATAGTGCACTACTTTAGATCAGAACCCTATTCCCTATATAGTGCACTAGTTTAGACCAGAGCCCTATGGCACCCTATTCCCTATTATAGTGCACTACTTTAGACCAGAGCCCTATGGCACCCTATTCCCTATATAGTGCACTACTTTAGACCAGAGCCCTATGGAACCCTATTCCCTATATAGTGCATTACTTTTGACCAGGCCCCATTTTGTATTAGTGCACTATAGAGAGAACCGGGTGCCATTTTGGAGCAACACTTAGAGAGAGAGGTTGTGTGTCTGCAGTTTCCAGGGAGAAGAACAATGTCTACAGACCGTGGCATTTAGCTGTGACTGCAGGGACTGTGGCATTTAGCTGTGACTGCAGGGACTGTGGCATTTAGCTGTGACTGCAGGGACCGTGGCATTTAGCTGTGACTGCAGGGAAATTTGCTGACATTCAGAATAGTAGAGCTATTGTAAACTGGGAGAGAAATGTGTGTGTCTCTAAATTTGTGAAATGACTTAGAAGCAAGGTCCTAGATCCATTTGAAGTTTATTTTATAAAGTATTTTAAAGACATGCTGTTTGGTCAGGGTGTGATTTGGGTGGGCATTCTATTTTCCATTTTCTATGTTTTTGTATTTCTTTGTTTTGGCCAGGTGTGGTTCTCAATCAGGGACAGCTGTCTATCGTTGTCTCTGATTGGGAACCATACTTAGGTAGCTTTTTACATTTACATTTACATTTAAGTCCATTTAGCAGACGTTTATTTACAAATTGGTGTATTTTATGACATGCAGTGGAACAGTAGTGCATCTAAATCTTTTCAGGGGTGGGGGGTGAGAGGGATTACTTTATCCTATCCTAGGTATTCCTTAAAGAGGTGGGGTTTCAGGTGTCTCCGGAAGGTGTTTTGACTCCGCTGTCCTGGTCGTGAGGGAGTTTGTTCCACCATTGGGGGCCAGAGCAGCTGTTTTGACTGGGCTGAGCGGGAACTGTACTTCCTCAGTGGTAGGGAGGCGAGCAGGCCAGAGGTGGATGAACGCAGTGCCCTTGTTTGGGTGTAGGGCCTGATCAGAGCCTGGAGGTACTGAGCTCGGTCCTTTTTTTTTTCCCCGCAGGGTCTTTGTGGGTAGTTCATTTTTGTATTTTACACCTTTCAGGACTGTTTCGGTTATTTCTCTTTGTTATTTTGTTATCGTGTTCAGTTTTAATAAAGAAGGCATGAACACTTACCACTTTGGTCCGATGATTCCTCATCTTCCGACGACGAACACTGTTACACATGCTCCGATAATTTGGCAACAAAAATAGTATTTGTTAAACCTGGGCTGGACAGTGTCCATGTGTAATTCATAGATACATCATCTATAAGCAGAATTACTGTTTTACCTCAATTATCCAGGAAATCCCTAGTTCGAAAGCGACTGTTTTCTTGAAGCTGTGCCGCACCATTTTCCTTACATTTCACCACACGTGGGCCAGCCCCCCAGTTCGAGTTCTAGCCAATGAGCTTTAGCCCCTCACATTTGAGTGACAGCTGGCACGAGGCCTGCCCAGTGTTGTCCAATTGGAAGGAAGCTAGGCGTATGGCACCGGGGAGCCATTTGAACGAAAACATGTTTTTGAATTTCATGTGTCTTCATAACATACTAGTACGCCATCTGTAAATATGAATAAAATTGTTATGTTACGAGCCTAGTTGGTTAAGCCACAGGAAAAGTCAGCTACCGTCCCACTAGCCATGATTGGCTGAGATAATGAGTAGGCTGGACATGCAAGGAGCTGAGTTTGGATTGGTCTGCCATATAGCATGATTCTGTCTATTGGAGCTGCTCAGTATGAGTTGGTAATCCTGTCTAACGCAGCTTTTTTTTAATGTATCGCGTAGTTAAACTGTATTCAATGTTGCTCTCCACTTTCTGGAGGACCGAGTTCAGTGGAATTCGAGTATGATAGCTAAGGAGATGGAGAAAACACCTGTCTACAGATTACATCTTCAAACTAAGGGCAACCATGGCATCCGTGACAGGAGACGAGTCCATCTATGATGTATGTGGGTAAGAAAGTGGTTTCATTTCGAGTTAAAGTGTTGGCTAGCTAACTTTATCTGGCTGGATCGCTAGCTAATGTTACGTGAATAATCGTATTATTCGTATCTAAGAGCCATTTGCTTGACTAGCTAACCTGGTTGGTTAGCTACCTGCAAATTCATGCAGGGTAGTAACGTCATGAGTTGTGATTATGGTTCATTGTTTAGCTAGCTAGCTAGCTACATGTCTTAAAAAAAGACCCCAATATGCTAGTATCCATTTCGGGTGTGTTCGTAAATTCAGCCTGGCCATCTACTCCGATTTCAGAGCACTCTCGTCTGAGTGTACCAGAGGGCAGAATAACTGATTAATTTACGAACGCTCAACACCAGTTGAATATGGCCGGTGTCAGTAAACGTCAGCAAAAAAAACGAGTAATTAAATTGTTGCCAGCAGCACAGTTACAGTCACCAACACTCTGAATAACATGAAAACTACCTAACCAGTTCTGCTAGGGCGAATTAAATGGTCAGAGTGGGGTGTTCTCTTATTATGTGTCTGAAAGTAGTTTGGAAGTACTGTTCAATTTATTGTTTATTTCACTTTGGTTTGTTTATCCATTTCACTTGCTCTGACATTGTTAACATGTGTTTCCCATGCCAATAAAGCCCCTTGAATTGAATTGAATTGAGAGAGCAATGACTTGGTGCACATATCTGCACATTCTATGTGAGGTAGTATGCAATTTACAGGAAACACTTTCAGCTCGTGACTTTCAGCTCGTGATTTTCTGCTCTTAACTTTCAGCTCGTGACTTTCGGCTCTTAACTTTCGGCTCGTGACTTTCAGCTCGTAACTTTTGGCTCTTTTGGCTAAAAGGTATACACAAGTACAGAATAAAGGAGAAGCCTGGTTCTAGGAGGTAGGAGACTCCCTAAAGGAGAAGCCTGGTTCTAGGAGGTAGGAGACTCCCTAAAGGAGAAGCCTGGTTCTAGGAGGTAGGACACTCCCTGAGGGAGAAGCCTGGTTCTAGGAGGTAGGAGACTCCCTAAAGGAGAAGCCTGGTTCTAGGAGGTTGGAGACTCCCTAAAGGAGAAGCCTGGTTCTAGGAGGTAGGAGACTCCCTAAAGGAGAAGCCTGGTTCTAGGAGGTAGGAGACTCCCTAAAGGAGAAGCCTGGTTCTAGGAGGTAGGAGACTCCCTAAAGGAGAAGCCTGGTTCTAGGAGGTAGGAGACTCCCTAAAGGAGAAGCCTGGTTCTAGGGGGTAGGAGACTCCCTAAAGGAGAAGTCCGCTTCTAGGTGACGCCTCTAACTTGTATGCCATCTGTAAATATGAATACAGTTGTTATGTTACGAGCCTAGTTGGTTAAGCCACAGGAAAAGTCAGCTACCATCCCTCTAGCCATGAGATGTCTTAGACCTCTGAACCAGGGACTGTAGTGACGCCTCTAGCACTGAGATGCAGTGTCTTAGACCTCTGAACCAGGGTCTGTAGTGACTCCTCTAGCACTGAGATGCAGTGTCTTAGACCCCTGAACCAGGGCCTGTAGTAACTCCTCTAGCACTGAGAT
Source organism: Oncorhynchus nerka (assembly GCF_034236695.1). Lineage (NCBI taxonomy): Eukaryota > Metazoa > Chordata > Actinopteri > Salmoniformes > Salmonidae > Oncorhynchus > Oncorhynchus nerka. Next base: position 6,273,556 of record NC_088402.1, read on the forward strand.
GCAGTGTCTTAGACCTCTGAACCAGGGTCTGTAGTGACTCCTCTAGCACTGAGATGCAGTGTCTTAGACCTCTGAACCAGGGTCTGTAGTGACTCCTCTAGCACTGAGATGCAGTGTCTTAGACCTCTGAACCAGGGTCTGTAGTGACGCCTCTAACACTGAGATGCAGGGCCTTAGACCTCTGAACCAGGGTCTGTAGTGACGCCTCTAACACTGAGATGCAGTCTCTTAGACCGCTGAACCAGGGTCTGTAGTGATGCACTGAGATGCAGTGTCTTAGACCGCTGAACCAGGGTCTGTAGTGATGCACTGAGATGCAGTGTCTTAGACCGCTGAACCAGGGTCTGTAGTGACGCCTCTAGCACTGAGATGCAGTGTCTTAGACCTCTGAACCAGGGTCTGTAGTGACGCCTCTAGCACTGAGATGCAGTGTCTTAGACCTCTGAACCAGGGTCTGTAGTGACGCCTCTAGCACTGAGATGCAGTGTCTTAGACCTCTGAACCAGGGTCCGTAGTGATGCACTGAGATGCAGTGTCTTAGACCGCTGAACCAGGGTCTGTAGTGACGCCTCTAGCACTGAGATGCAGTGTCTTAGACCTCTGAACCAGGGTCTGTAGTGACGCCTCTAGCACTGAGATGCAGTGTCTTAGACCTCTGAACCAGGGTCTGTAGTGATGCACTGAGATGCAGTGTCTTAGACCGCTGAACCAGGGTCTGTAGTGATGCACTGAGATGCAGTGTCTTAGACCGCTGAACCAGGGTCTGTAGTGACGCCTCTAGCACTGAGATGCAGTGTCTTAGACCTCTGAACCAGGGTCTGTAGTGACGCCTCTAGCACTGAGATGCAGTGTCTTAGACCTCTGAACCAGGGTCTGTAGTGATGCACTGAGATGCAGTGTCTTAGACCGCTGAACCAGGGTCTGTAGTGATGCACTGAGATGCAGTGTCTTAGACCTCTGAACCAGGGTCTGTAGTGATGCACTGAGATGCAGTGTCTTAGACCTCTGAACCAGGGTCTGTAGTGATGCACTGAGATGCAGTGTCTTAGACCTCTGAACCAGGGTCCGTAGTGATGCACTGAGATGCAGTGTCTTAGACCTCTGAACCAGGGTCTGTAGTGATGCACTGAGATGCAGTGTCTTAGACCTCTGAACCAGGGTCTGTAGTGACGCCTCTAGCACTGAGATGCAGTGTCTTAGACCTCTGAACCAGGGTCTGTAGTGACGCCTCTAGCACTGAGATGCAGTGTCTTAGACCTCTGAACCAGGGTCTGTAGTGATGCCTCTAGCACTGAGATGCAGTGTCTTAGACCTCTGAACCAGGGTCTGTAGTGACGCCTCTAGCACTGAGATGCAGTGTCTTAGACCTCTGAACCAGGGTCTGTAGTGATGCACTGAGATGCAGTGTCTTAGACCTCTGAACCAGGGTCTGTAGTGATGCACTGAGATGCAGTGTCTTAGACCTCTGAACCAGGGTCTGTAGTGATGCACTGAGATGCAGTGTCTTAGACCGCTGAACCAGGGTCTGTAGTGATGCACTGAGATGCAGTGTCTTAGACCTCTGAACCAGGGTCTGTAGTGATGCACTGAGATGCAGTGTCTTAGACCTCTGAACCAGGGTCTGTAGTGATGCACTGAGATGCAGTGTCTTAGACCTCTGAACCAGGGTCTGTAGTGATGCACTGAGATGCAGTGTCTTAGACCTCTGAACCAGGGTCTGTAGTGATGCACTGAGATGCAGTGTCTTAGACCTCTGAACCAGGGTCTGTAGTGATGCAGTGTCTTAGACCTCTGTACCAGGGTCTGTAGTGATGCACTGAGATGCAGTGTCTTAGACCTCTGAACCAGGGTCTGTAGTGATGCACTGAGATGCAGTGTCTTAGACCTCTGAACCAGGGTCTGTAGTGATGCACTGAGATGCAGTGTCTTAGACCGTTCCACTCAGGACCTCCAGAGACGGATGATCTCTTACACAGACCTCTCACCTTTTGTAATTATCTTTGACGACTTTGACCAAGTGTCTTTTTTTTTTAAAGAAAGAAGAGTCCAAATGGTTCCCTGTAGAGTCTGAGCTTGTGAAAGGAAGGGAAAGAAGAAGGACCATTTTGAAGCTGTAGTACTCAGTAGTTTCACACTGTTTGAGAATCCTGTGTGTGTGTGTGTGTGTGTGTGTGTGTGTGTGTGTGTGTGTGTGTGTGTGTGTGTGTGTGTGTGTGTGTGTGTGTGTGTGAATCCTACGTGTGTGTGTGTGTGTGTGTGTGTGTGTGTGTGTGTGTGTGTGTGTGTGTGTGTGTGTGTGTGTGTGTGTGTGTGTGTGTGTTTATCTGTGTGTGCATAATCTCCAGCCTGTGTGTTTATCCATCCATGTCTGCTTGGCCTGCTTGTTCAGTGGGGAACACAGATTGTGTGTGTAGTGAACTGTCCTGGTTCAGAGTCTAGTAGCAGAGAAAATAACTATCTCTCTCAACGCACGTCTCTGTTTTGTTTATGTGTGTTTCTCCTTCAGTCTCCTGATCATTTCTGTGCGTTTCTCCTTCAGTCTCCTGATAATTTCTGTGTGTTTCTCCTCCAGTCTCCTGATAATTTCTGTGCGTTTCTCCTTCAGTCTCCTGATCATTTCTGTGCGTTTCTCCTCCAGTCTTCTGTGCGTTTCTCCTCCAGTCTCCTGATCATTTCTGTGCGTTTCTCCTCCAGTCTCCTGATCATTTCTGTGCGTTTCTCCTCCAGTCTCCTGATAATTTCTGTGCGTTTCTCCTTCAGTCTCCTGATAATTTCTGTGCGTTTCTCCTCCAGTCTCCTGATCATTTCTGTGCGTTTCTCCTCCAGTCTCCTGATCATTTCTGTGCGTTTCTCCTCCAGTCTCCTGATCATTTCTGTGCGTTTCTCCTTCAGTCTCCTGATCCTGATAATTTCTGTGCGTTTCTCCTTCAGTCTCCTGATCATTTCTGTGCGTTTCTCCTCCAGTCTCCTGATAATTTCTGTGCTCCTCCGTTTCTCCTTCAGTCTCCTGATCATTTCTGTGCGTTTCTCCTCCAGTCTCCTGATCATTTCTGTGCGTTTCTCCTTCAGTCTCCTGATCATTTCTGTGCGTTTCTCCTCCAGTCTCCTGATCATTTCTGTGCGTTTCTCCTCCAGTCTCCTGATAATTTCTGTGCGTTTCTCCTTCAGTCTCCTGATAATTTCTGTGCGTTTCTCCTCCAGTCTCCTGATCATTTCTGTGCGTTTCTCCTCCAGTCTCCTGATCATTTCTGTGCGTTTCTCCTCCAGTCTCCTGATCATTTCTGTGCGTTTCTCCTCCAGTCTCCTGATCATTTCTGTGCGTTTCTCCTCCAGTCTCCTGATAATTTCTGTGCGTTTCTCCTTCAGTCTCCTGATAATTTGCGTTTTCTCCTCCAGTCTCCTGATCATTTCTCGTTTCTCCTCCAGTCTCCTGATCATTTCTGTGCGTTTCTCCTTCAGTCTCCTGATCATTTCTGTGCGTTTCTCCTTCAGTCTCCTGATAATTTCTGTGCGTTTCTCCTTCAGTCTCCTGATCATTTCTGTGCGTTTCTCCTCCAGTCTCCTGATAATTTCTGTGCGTTTCTCCTTCAGTCTCCTGATCATTTCTGTGCGTTTCTCCTCCAGTCTCCTGATCATTTCAGCGTTTCTCCTTCAGTCTCCTGATCATTTCTGTGCGTTTCTCCTCCAGTCTCCTGATCATTTCTGTGCGTTTCTCCTCCAGTCTCCTGATCATTTCTGTGCGTTTCTCCTCCAGTCTCCTGATCATTTCTGTGCGTTTCTCCTCCAGTCTCCTGATAATTTCTGTGCGTTTCTCCTTCAGTCTCCTGATAATTTCTGTGCGTTTCTCCTCCAGTCTCCTGATCATTTCTGTGCGTTTCTCCTCCAGTCTCCTGATCATTTCTGTGCGTTTCTCCTTCAGTCTCCTGATCATTTCTGTGCGTTTCTCCTCCAGTCTCCTGATAATTTCTGTGCGTTTCTCCTCCAGTCTCCTGGGTTTCTCCTCCAGTCTCCTGATCATTTCTGTGCGTTTCTCCTCCAGTCTCCTGATAATTTCTGTGCGTTTCTCCTTCAGTCTCCTGATAATTTCTGTGTGTTTCTCCTCCAGTCTCCTGATCATTTCTGTGTGTTTCTCCTTCAGTCTCCTGATCATTTCTGACCAGTTTCTCCTCAAATCAAATCAAAATTGTGTCACATACACACGTTTAGCAGATGTTATTGTGGGTGTAGTGAAATGATTGTGTTCCAACAGTGCAGTAATATCTAACTAAATTATTGTGTTTTTAGCTCCGACAGTGCAGTAATATCTAACTAAATGATTGTGTTCCTAGCTCCAACAGTGCAGTAATATCTAACTAAATGATTGTGTTCCTAGCTCCAACAGTGCAGTAATATCTAACTAAATGATTATGTTCCTAGCTCCAACAGTGCAGTAATATCTAACTAAATGCTTGTGTTCCTAGCTCCAACAGTACAGTAATATCTAACTAAATGATTGTGTTTCTAGCTCCAACAGTACAGTAATATCTAACTAAATGCTTGTGTTCCTAGCTCCAACAGTACAGTAATATCTAACTAAATGTTTGTGTTCCTAGCTCCAACAGTACAGTAATATCTAACTAAATGCTTGTGGTCCTAGCTCCAACAGTACAGTAATATCTAACTAAATGATTGTGTTCCTAGCTCCAACAGTACAGTAATATCTAACTAAATGCTTGTGTTCCTAGCTCCAACAGTAATATCTAACTAAATGCTAGTGTTCCTAGCTCCAACAGTAATATCTAACTAAATGCTAGTGTTCCTAGCTCCAACAGTAATATCTAACTAAATGCTAGTGTTCCTAGCTCCAACAGTAATATCTAACTAAATGCTAGTGTTCCTAGCTCCAACAGTAATATCTAACTAAATGCTAGTGTTCCTAGCTCCAACAGTAATATCTAACTAAATGATTGTGTTCCTAGCTCCAACAGTAATATCTAACTAAATTATTGTGTTCCTAGCTCCAACAGTAATATCTAACTAAATGATTGTGTTCCTAGCTCCAACAGTGCAGTAATATCTAACTAAATGCTTGTGTTTCTAGCTCCAACAGTAATATCTAACTAAATGATTGTGTTCCTAGCTCCAACAGTAATATCTAACTAAATGATTCTGTTCCTAGCTCCAACAGTGCAGTAATATCTAACTAAATGCTTGTGTTTCTAGCTCCAACAGTACAGTAATATCTAACTAAATGCTTGTGTTTCTAGCTCCAACAGTACAGTAGTATCTAACTAAATGCTTGTGTTCCTAGCTCCAACAGTGCAGTAATATCTAACTAAATGCTTGTGTTCCTAGCTCCAACAGTGCAGTAGTATCTAACTAAATGATTGTGTTCCTAGCTCCAACAGTGCAGTAATATCTAACTAAATGCTTGTGTTCCTAGCTCCAACAGTGCAGTAATATCTAACTAAATGCTTGTGTTCCTAACTCCAACAGTACAGTAATATCTAACTAAATGCTTGTGGTCCTAGCTCCGACAGTGCAGTAATATCTAACTAAATGCTTGTGTTCCTAGCTCCAACAGTGCAGTAATATCTAACTAAATGCTTGTGTTCCTAACTCCAACAGTGCAGTAATATCTAACTAAATGCTTGTGTTCCTAGCTCCGACAGTGCAGTAATATCTAACTAAATGCTTGTGTTCCTAGCTCCGACAGTGCAGTAATATCTAACTAAATGCTTGTGTTCCTAGCTCCAACAGTGCAGTAATATCTAACTAAATGATTGTGTTCCTAGCTCCAACAGTGCAGTAATATCTAACTAAATGCTTGTGTTCCTAACTCCAACAGTGCAGTAATATCTAACTAAATGCTTGTGTTCCTAGCTCCGACAGTGCAGTAATATCTAACTAAATGATTGTGTTCCTAGCTCCAACAGTGCAGTAATATCTAACTAAATGCTTGTGTTCCTAGCTCCGACAGTGCAGTAATATCTAACTAAATGTTTGTGTTCCTAGCTCCAACAGTACAGTAATATCTAACTAAATGCTTGTGTTCCTAGCTCCAACAGTGCAGTAATATCTAACTAAATGCTTGTGTTCCTAGCTCCGACAGTGCAGTAATATCTAACTAAATGTTTGTGTTCCTAGCTCCAACAGTGCAGTAATATCTAACTAAATGCTTGTGTTCCTAGCTCCAACAGTGCAGTAATATCTAACTAAATGCTTGTGTTCCTAGCTCCAACAGTGCAGTAATATCTAACTAAATGTTTGTGTTCCTAGCTCCAACATTATAGTAATATCTAACTAAATGCTTGTGTTCCTAGCTCCAACAGTATAGTAATATCTAACTAAATGCTTGTGTTCCTAGCTCCAACAGTAATATCTAACTAAATGCTAGTGTTCCTAGCTCCAACAGTGCAGTAATATCTAACTAAATGCTTGTGTTCCTAGCTCCAACAGTGCAGTAATATCTAACTAAATGCTTGTGTTCCTAGCTCCAACAGTAATATCTAACTAAATGCTTGTGTTCCTAGTTCCAACAGTACAGTAATATCTAACTAAATGTTTGTGTTCCTAGCTCCAACAGTAATATCTAACTAAATGCTTGTGTTCCTAGCTCCAACAGTACAGTAGTATCTAACTAAATGCTTGTGTTCCTAGCTCCGACAGTGCAGTAATATCTAACTAAATGCTTGTGTTTCTAGCTCCAACAGTACAGTAGTATCTAACTAAATGCTTGTGTTCCTAGCTCCGACAGTACAGTAATATCTAACTAAATGCTTGTGTTCCTAGCTCCGACAGTACAGTAATATCTAACTAAATGCTTGTGTTCCTAGCTCCGACAGTACAGTAATATCTAACTAAATGCTTGTGTTTCTAGCTCCGACAGTAATATCTAACTAAATGCTTGTGTTCCTAGCTCCAACAGTAATATCTAACTAAATGCTTGTGTTCCTAGCTCCAACAGTACAGTAATATCTAACTAAATGCTTGTGTTCCTAGCTCCAACAGTAATATCTAACTAAATGCTTGTGTTTCTAGCTCCGACAGTACAGTAATATCTAACTAAATGCTTGTGTTCCTAGCTCCAACAGTAATATCTAACTAAATGCTTGTGTTCCTAGCTCCGACAGTGCAGTAATATCTAACTAAATGCTTGTGTTCCTAGCTCCAACAGTGCAGTAATATCTAACTAAATGCTTGTGTTCCTAGCTCCAACAGTGCAGTAATATCTAACTAAATGTTTGTGTTCCTAGCTCCAACAGTAATATCTAACTAAATGCTTGTGTTCCTAGCTCCAACAGTAATATCTAACTAAATGCTTGTGTTCCTAGCTCCAACAGTAATATCTAACTAAATGCTTGTGTTCCTAGCTCCAACAGTAATATCTAACTAAATGCTTGTGTTCCTAGCTCCGACAGTACAGTAATATCTAACTAAATGCTTGTGTTCCTAGCTCCGACAGTACAGTAATATCTAACTAAATGCTTGTGTTCCTAGCTCCGACAGTGCAGTAATATCTAACTAAATGCTTGTGTTCCTAGCTCCAACAGTGCAGTAATATCTAACTAAATGCTTGTGTTTCTAGCTCCAACAGTGCAGTAATATCTAACTAAATGTTTGTGTTCCTAGCTCCAACAGTAATATCTAACTAAATGCTTGTGTTCCTAGCTCCAACAGTAATATCTAACTAAATGCTTGTGTTCCTAGCTCCAACAGTACAGTAATATCTAACTAAATGATTGTGTTCCTAGCTCCAACAGTAATATCTAACTAAATGCTTGTGTTCCTAGCTCGAACAGTAATATCTAACTAAATGCTTGTGTTCCTAGCTCCACAGTAATATCTAACTAAATGCTTGTGTTCCTAGCTCCAACAGTAATATCTAACTAAATGCTTGTGTTTCTAGCTCCAACAGTAATATCTAACTAAATGCTTGTGTTCCTAGCTCCAACAGTAATATCTAACTAAATGCTTGTGTTTCTAGCTCCAACAGTAATATCTAACTAAATGCTTGTGTTCCTAGCTCCAACAGTAATATCTAACTAAATGCTTGTGTTCCTAGCTCCGACAGTGCAGTAATATCTAACTAAATGCTTGTGTTCCAACAGTACAGTAATATCTAACTAAATGCTTGTGTTCCTAGCTCCGACAGTGCAGTAATATCTAACTAAATGCTTGTGTTTCTAGCTCCGACAGTGCAGTAATATCTAACTAAATGCTTGTGTTTCTAGCTCCGACAGTGCAGTAATATCTAACTAAATGCTTGTGTTCCTAGTTCCAACAGTACAGTAATATCTAACTAAATGTTTGTGTTCCTAGCTCCAACAGTAATATCTAACTAAATGCTTGTGTTCCTAGCTCCAACAGTACAGTAGTATCTAACTAAATGCTTGTGTTCCTAGCTCCGACAGTGCAGTAATATCTAACTAAATGCTTGTGTTTCTAGCTCCAACAGTACAGTAGTATCTAACTAAATGCTTGTGTTCCTAGCTCCGACAGTACAGTAATATCTAACTAAATGCTTGTGTTCCTAGCTCCGACAGTACAGTAATATCTAACTAAATGCTTGTGTTCCTAGCTCCGACAGTACAGTAATATCTAACTAAATGCTTGTGTTTCTAGCTCCGACAGTAATATCTAACTAAATGCTTGTGTTCCTAGCTCCAACAGTAATATCTAACTAAATGCTTGTGTTCCTAGCTCCAACAGTACAGTAATATCTAACTAAATGCTTGTGTTCCTAGCTCCAACAGTAATATCTAACTAAATGCTTGTGTTTCTAGCTCCGACAGTACAGTAATATCTAACTAAATGCTTGTGTTCCTAGCTCCAACAGTAATATCTAACTAAATGCTTGTGTTCCTAGCTCCGACAGTGCAGTAATATCTAACTAAATGCTTGTGTTCCTAGCTCCAACAGTGCAGTAATATCTAACTAAATGCTTGTGTTCCTAGCTCCAACAGTGCAGTAATATCTAACTAAATGTTTGTGTTCTAGCTCCAACAGTAATATCTAACTAAATGCTTGTGTAGCTCCAACAGTAATATCTAACTAAATGCTTGTGTTCCTAGCTCCAACAGTAATATCTAACTAAATGCTTGTGTTCCTAGCTCCAACAGTAATATCTAACTAAATGCTTGTGTTCCTAGCTCCGACAGTACAGTAATATCTAACTAAATGCTTGTGTTCCTAGCTCCGACAGTACAGTAATATCTAACTAAATGCTTGTGTTCCTAGCTCCGACAGTGCAGTAATATCTAACTAAATGCTTGTGTTCCTAGCTCCAACAGTGCAGTAATATCTAACTAAATGCTTGTGTTTCTAGCTCCAACAGTGCAGTAATATCTAACTAAATGTTTGTGTTCCTAGCTCCAACAGTAATATCTAACTAAATGCTTGTGTTCCTAGCTCCAACAGTAATATCTAACTAAATGCTTGTGTTCCTAGCTCCAACAGTACAGTAATATCTAACTAAATGATTGTGTTCCTAGCTCCAACAGTAATATCTAACTAAATGCTTGTGTTCCTAGCTCGAACAGTAATATCTAACTAAATGCTTGTGTTCCTAGCTCCACAGTAATATCTAACTAAATGCTTGTGTTCCTAGCTCCAACAGTAATATCTAACTAAATGCTTGTGTTTCTAGCTCCAACAGTAATATCTAACTAAATGCTTGTGTTCCTAGCTCCAACAGTAATATCTAACTAAATGCTTGTGTTTCTAGCTCCAACAGTAATATCTAACTAAATGCTTGTGTTCCTAGCTCCAACAGTAATATCTAACTAAATGCTTGTGTTCCTAGCTCCGACAGTGCAGTAATATCTAACTAAATGCTTGTGTTCCAACAGTACAGTAATATCTAACTAAATGCTTGTGTTCCTAGCTCCGACAGTGCAGTAATATCTAACTAAATGCTTGTGTTTCTAGCTCCGACAGTGCAGTAATATCTAACTAAATGCTTGTGTTTCTAGCTCCGACAGTGCAGTAATATCTAACTAAATGCTTGTGTTTCTAGCTCCGACAGTGCAGTAATATCTAACTAAATGCTTGTGTTTCTAGCTCCGACAGTGCAGTAATATCTAACTAAATGCTTGTGTTTCTAGCTCCGACAGTGCAGTAATATCTAACTAAATGCTTGTGTTTCTAGCTCCGACAGTGCAGTAATATCTAACTAAATGATTGTGTTCCTAGCTCCAACAGTGCAGTAATATCTAACTAAATGCTTGTGTTCCCTAACTCAACAGTGCAGTAATATCTAACTAAATGCTTGTGTTCCTAGCTCCAACAGTGCAGTAGTATCTAACTAAATGCTTGTGTTCCTAGCTCCAACAGTGCAGTAATATCTAACTAAATGCTTGTGTTCCTAGCTCCAACAGTGCAGTAATATCTAACTAAATGCTAGTGTTCCTAGCTCCAACAGTACAGTAATATCTAACTAAATGCTTGTGTTTCTAGCTCCGACAGTGCAGTAATATCTAACAAGTAATATCTAACAATTTCACAATATCTAACAATTTCACATCATATACACACAAATCTAAAGTAAAATGATATAATTAAGAATATACAAATACATGGACGAGCAATGTCAGAGCGCCACAGACTAAGATACAGTAGAATAAAATAGAATACAGTATGTACATACGAGATGAATAATGCAAAATATGTAAATAAATATATAAACATTATTAAAGGGACTAGTGATCAGTTTATTAAATTGTACATTTTAATTTATTTAAATTTTAAACTGCCAGTGATTTCAAGTCTATGTGGACTCTGATGTGTTAGTAATGGCTATTTAACAGTCTGATGGCCTTGAGATAGAAGCTGTTTTTCAGTCTCTCTGTCCCCAGCTTTGATGCACCTGTACTGACCTTCGTTTTCTGGATGATAGCGGGGTGAACAGGCAGTGGCTCGGGTGGTTGCTGTCCTTGATGATCTTGTTGGCCTTCCTGTGACATCGGATGCTGTAGGGTGTCCTGGAGGGCAGGTAGTTTGCCCCCGGTGATGCGTTGTGCACGCCTCACCACCTGCTCCCTCTGCTGTTTCCTGAAGTCCACGATCATCTCCTTTGTTTTGTTGACGTTGAGTGTGAGGATATTTTCCTGACACCAAACTCTGAGGGCCTCACCTCCTCCCTGTAGGCCGTCTCGTCGTTGTTGGTAATCAAGCCTAAACTTGATGATTGAGTTGGAGGCGTGCTTGGCCACGCAGTCGTGGGTGAACAGGGAGTACAGGAGAGGGCTCAGAACGCACCCTTGTGGGGCCCCAGTGGTTGAGGATCAGCGGGGTGGAGATGTTGTTTCCTACCCTCACCACCTGGGGGCGTCCCGTCAGGAAGTCCAGGACCCAGTTGCACAGGGCAGGGTTCAGACCTTGGGCATCCCAGCTTAATGATGAGCTTGGAGGGCACTATGGTGTTGAATGCTGACCTGTAGTCGATGAACAACATTCTCACATAGTTATTCCTCTTGTCCAGATGGGTTAGTGCAGGGTGATTGTGATTGTGTGGTCTTCAGGTAGGGTGGAGGTGATATGATCCTTGACTAGTCTCTCAAAGTGCTTCATGATGACAGAGGTGAGTGCTACGGGACGGAAGTCATTTAGCTCAGTTACAACATGATTCCATAGGTGTTATTTCATAGTTTCGAACTCTTCACTATTATTCTACCAAATGTAGAAAAGTGTAAAAAATAAAAAATAAAAACAACAACCTGGAATGAGTAGTGTGTGTTTTATGTGTTTTTTAAAGAAATGTTTACACAACAAAATGTGGAATAAGTCAAGGGGTATAAATACTTTCTGAAGGGACTGTTGTGATACTGAATGCATTTTCAAAGCTTGAACTTGGTACTTTCTGTATATAGCCATGTTATTACCTCAGTACTGGTACATCCTGTATATAGCCATGTTATTATCTCAGTACTGGTACTTCCTGTATATAGCCATGTTATTACCTCAGTACTGGTACATCCTGTATATAGCCATGTTATTATCTCAGTAGTGGTACTTCCTGTATATAGCCATGTTATTACCTCAGTACTGGTACTTCCTGTATATAGCCATGTTATTACCTCAGTACTGGTACTTCCTGTATATAGCCATGTTATTACCTCAGTACTGGTACTTCCTGCTCATCGTTATTACTCAGTACTGGTACTTCCTGTATATAGCCATGTTATTACCTCGTACCCCTGCTCTCGACTCAGTACTGGTACATCCTGTATATAGCCATGTTATTATCTCAGTAGTGGTACTTCCTGTATATAGCCATGTTATTACCTCAGTACTGGTACTTCCTGTATATAGCCATGTTATTACCTCAGTACTGGTACTTCCTGTATATAGCCATGTTATTACCTCGTACCCCTGCTCATCGACTCAGTACTGGTACTTCCTGTATATAGCCATGTTATTACCTCGTACCCCTGCTCATCGACTCAGTACTGGTACTTCCTGTATATAGCCATGTTATTACCTCGTACCCCTGCTCATCGACTCAGTACTGGTACTTCCTGTATATAGCCATGTTATTACCTCGTACCCCTGCTCATCGACTCAGTACTGGTACTTCCTGTATATAGCCATGTTATTACCTCGTACCCCTGCTCATCGACTCAGTACTGGTACTTCCTGTATATAGCCATGTTATTACCTCGTACCCCTGCCTATCGACTCAGTACTGGTACTTCCTGTATATAGCCATGTTATTACCTCGTACCCCTGCCTATCGACTCAGTACTGGTACTTCCTGTATATAGCCATGTTATTACCTCGTACCCTGCCTATCGTTACCGATCCTCAGTACTGGTACTTCCTGTATATAGCCATGTTATTACCTGCCAGTACTGGTACTTCCTGTATATAGCCATTTTATTACCTCAGTACTGGTACTTCCTGCTCATCATGTTATTACTCAGTACTGGTACTTCCTGTATATAGCCATGTTATTACCTCAGAACTGGTACTTCCTGTATATAGCCATGTTATTACCTCAGTACTGGTACTTCCTGTATATAGCCATGTTATTACCTCAGTACTGGTACTTCCTGTATATAGCCATGTTATTACCTCAGTACTGGTACTTCCTTTATATAGCCATGTTATTACCAATCACTGTTTGTTTTGGGTACTTCCTGTATAAAATATAGCCATGTTATTACCTTAGTTCTGATACTTCCTGTATATAGCCAGGGTTATTACAGAGAGGGAGTACTGGTACTTCCTGTATATAGCCATGAGAGGTACCTCAGTACTGGTACTTCCTGTATATCTGCCATGTTATTACCTCAGTACTGGTACTTCCTGTATATAGCTCATGTTATTACCTCAGTACTGGTACTTCCTGTATATAGCCATGTTATTACCTCAGTACTGGTACTTCCTGTATTTAGCCATGTTATTCCTCAGTACTGGTACTTCCTCTATATAGCTCTCTGTTATTACCTCAGTACTGGTACTTCCTCTATATAGCCATATCTTATTACTTCCCCTCAGTACTGGTACTTCCTGTATATAGCCATGTTATTACCTCAGTACTGGTACTTCCTGTATATAGCCATGTTATTACTCTTTCAGTACTGGTACTTCCTGCTCTCTATCTTCCCCCTTTGTTATTACCCTCAGTACTGGTACTTCCTGTATATAGCCAATACCAATCACTCTTTGTTTTGGGACAAACACGATTTCACAGGTGTACAAAAACATTTAGAATTTCGAAAGGGGAGGGGACAAGACTTCATTCCCGTTCTGACATCACGACGAGAGAGACACACACACACACAGAGACACACAGAGATTGGGAGGGAGGGAGGGAGGGAGCACTTTATTTGAAATTGAGTTTAAAAGTAGAGGGGAAGATGATGGAGATGATACCCTTTCTCCTTGTACCCTCTCTCTCTCTGTCTCTCTGTCTCTCTCTCTCTCTCTCCCTCTCTTCCCTCTCTCTCTCTCTCTCTCTCTCTTTATCTATCTCTATCTATGTCCTTCTCTCTCGTCTCTCTCTCTCTCTCTCTCTCTCTCTCTCTCTCTTTATCTATGTCTCTCTCTCTCTCTCTCTCTCTGTCTCTCTCTCTCTCTCTCTTTATCTATCTCTCTCTCTTCTGTCTCTCTCTCTTCTCTCTCTCTCTCTCTCTCTCTCTCTCTCTCTCTCTCTCTCTCTCACCTCTCTCTCTCTCTCTCTCTCTCTCTCTCTCTCTCTCTTCTCCTCTCTCTCTATCTTTATCTATGTCCTCCTCTCTCTCTCTTCTCTCTCTCTCTTTATCTATGTCCTCCCTCTCTATCTGTCTCTCTCTCTTCTGTCCCTCTCTCTCTTTATCTCTC
>NC_088402.1:6292859-6330359 GCF_034236695.1 Oncorhynchus nerka
GGAGAGAGAGATTAGAGATGACTATGGGAAAGGGGGAGAGAGAGATTAGAGATGACTATGGGAAAGGGGGAGAGAGAGATTAGAGATGACTATGGGAAAGGGGGAGAGAGAGATTAGAGATGACTATGGGAAAGGGGAGAGAGAGATTAGAGATGACTATGGGAAAGGGGGAGAGAGAGATTAGAGATGACTATGGGAAAGGGGGAGAGAGAGATTAGAGATGACTATGGGAAAGGGGGAGAGAGAGATTAGAGATGACTATGGGAAAGGGGGAGAGAGAGATTAGAGATGACTATGGGAAAGGGGAGAGAGAGATTAGAGATGACTATGGGAAAGGGGAGAGAGAGATTAGAGATGACTATGGGAAAGGGGAGAGAGAGATTATAGATGACTATGGGAAAGGGGAGAGAGAGATTAGAGATGACTATGGGAAAGGGGAGAGAGAGATTAGAGATGACTATGGGAAAGGGGAGAGAGAGATTAGAGATGACTATGGGAAAGGGGGAGAGAGAGATTAGAGATGACTATGGGAAAGGGGGGAGAGAGATTAGAGATGACTATGGGAAAGGGGAGAGAGAGATTAGAGATGACTATGGGAAAGGGGGACAGAGAGATTAGAGATGACTATGGGAAAGGGGGAGAGAGAGATTAGAGATGACTATGGGAAAGGGGGAGAGAGAGATTAGAGATCACTATGGGAAAGGGGGAGAGAGAGATTAGAGATGACTATGGGAAAGGGGGAGAGAGAGATTAGAGATGACTATGGGAAAGGGGGAGAGAGAGATTAGAGATGACTATGGGAAAGGGGGTTAGTTGTTTATGGAGCTTGTTATATGTTTGATTCTAGGAACATTTATCACTCTGGACATGCGTGTCCCTGTCAGAGTGCTTGTGTGTGTGGCTGTTTGTTCACAGGGTGGGTTGACAGTCAGGGGGTTTTCTCCTCTACTATGACTATCAGAGAGACTGGCGTTAGAATGGCATTAGAATGGCGTTAGAATGGCGTTGGACTGGCGTTAGAATGGCGTTAGAATGGCATTAGAATGGCGTTAGACCGTTGTTCATAGACTGGCGTTAGAATGGCGTTAGACTGTTGTTCATAGACTGGCATTAGAATGGCGTTAGACTGGCATTAGAATGGCGTTAGACTGGCGTTAGACTGGTGTTAGACTGTTGTTCATAGACTGGAATTAGAATGGCGTTAGACTGTTGTTCATAGACTGGCATTAGAATGGCGTTAGACTGGCATTAGAATGGCGTTAGACTGTTGTTCATAGACTGGAATTAGAATGGCGTTAGACTGTTGTTCATAGACTGGCATTAGACTGGCATTACAATGGCGTTAGACTGGCATTAGAATGGCGTTAGACTGTTGTTCATAGACTGGCATTAGAATGGCGTTAGACTGTTGTTCATAGACTGGCATTAGAATGGCGTTAGACTGGCATTAGAATGGCGTTAGACTGTTGTTCATAGACTGGCATTAGAATGGCGTTAGACTGTTGTTCATAGACTGGCATTAGACTGGCATTAGAATGGCGTTAGACTGTTGTTCATAGACTGGCATTAGACTGGCATTAGAATGGCGTTAGACTGTTGTTCATAGACTGGCATTAGACTGGTGTTAGACTGTTGTTCATAGACTGGCATTAGAATGGCGTTAGACTGTTGTTCATAGACTGGCATTAGACTGGTGTTAGACTGTTGTTCATAGACTGGCATTAGAATGGCGTTAGACTGTTGTTCATAGACTGGCATTAGACTGGTGTTAGAATTGGCATTAGAATGGCGTTAGACTGTTGTTCACAGACTGGCATTAGAATGGCGTTGGACTGGTGTTAGATTTGTGTTAGACTGGAATTAGACTGGTGTTAGACAGGCATTATATTGGTGTTAGACTGGTGTTCATAGAGTGGCATTAGACTGGTGTTCATAGACTGGCATTAGACTGGCGTTAGACTGGTATTCATAGACTGGTGTTAGACTGGTGTTAGACTGGTGTTCATAGACTAGTGTTAGACTGGTGATCATAGACTGGTGTTAGACTGGTGTTCATAGACTGGTGTTAGACTGGTGTTCATAGACTGGTGTTAGACTGGTGTTAGACTGGTGTTCATAGACGGGTGTTAGACTGGTGTTCATAGACTGGTGTTAGACTGGTGTTCATAGATTGGTGTTAGACTGGTGTTCATAGACTGGTGTTAGACTGGTGTTCATAGACTGGTGTTAATAGACTGGTGTTAGACTGGTGTTCATAGACTGGTGTTAGACTAGCATTAGACTGGTGTTAGACTGGCGTTAGACTGGTGTTCATAGACTGGTGTTCATAGACTGGCGTTAGACTAGTGTTCATAGACCGGTGTTAGACTGGTGTTCATAGCCTGGTGTTAGACTGGTGTTAGACTTGTGTTCATAGACTGGTGTTGACTGGTGTTAGACTGGTGTTCATAGACAGGTGTTAGACTGGTATTAGACTGGTGTTAGACTGGTGTTCATAGACTGACATCAGACTGGTGTTCATAGACTGGTGTTAGACTGGCATTAGACTGGTGTCAGACTTGCATTAGACTGGTGTTCATAGACTGGTGTTGACTGGTGTTAGACTGGTGTTCATAGACAGGTGTTAGACTGGTATTAGACTGGTGTTAGACTGGTGTTCATAGACTTGCATTAGACTGGTGTTCATAGACTGGCGTTAGACTGACAGACCGGCATTATTTTAATTACCAGACAGACTGGTGTTTGACTGGCATTAGACAGACAGACTGGCATTAGACTGGCATTAGACAGACATACTGGTGTTTGACTGGCATTAGACTGGCATTAGACAGACAGACTGGTGTTTGACTGGCATTAGACTGGCATTAGACAGACATACTGGTGTTTGACTGGCATTAGACTGGCATTAGACAGACAGACTGGCATTAGACTGGCATTAGACAGACAGACTGGTGTTTGACTGGCATTAGACTGGCATTAGACAGACAGACTGGCGTTAGACTGGCATTAGACAGACAGACTGGTGTTTGACTGGCATTAGACTGGCGTTAGACAGACAGACTGGTGTTTGACTGGCATTAGACAGACAGACTGGTGTTTGACTGGCATTAGACTGGCGTTAGACAAACAGACTGGTGTTTGACTGGCATTAGACTGGCGTTAGACAGACAGACTGGTGTTTGACTGGTATTAGACAGACAGACTGGTGTTTGACTGGCATTAGACAGACAGACTGGTGTTTGACTGGCATTAGACAGGCATTTGACTGGCATTAGACAGACAGACTGGCGTTTGACAGACAGACTGGCATTAGACAGACAGACTGGTGTTTGACTGGCATTAGACAGACAGACTGGCATTAGACAGACAGACTGGCATTAGACTGGCATTAGACAGACAGACTGGCATTTGACTGGCATTAGACTGGCATTAGACAGACAGACTGGTGTTTGACTGGCATTAGACAGACAGACTGGCATTAGACAGACAGACTGGTGTTTGACTGGCATTAGACTGGCATTAGACAGACAGACTGGTGTTTGACTGGCATTAGACAGACAGACTGGTGTTTGACTGGCATTAGACTGGCATTAGACAGACAGACTGGTGTTTGACTGGTATTAGACAGACAGACTGGCATTAGACTGGCATTAGACAGACAGACTGGCATTAGACTGGCATTAGACAGACAGACTGGTGTTTGACTGGCATTAGACTGGCATTAGACAGACAGACTGGCGTTTGACTAGCATTAGACAGACAGACTGGCATTAGACTGGCATTAGACTGGCATTAGACAGACTGGTGTTTGACTGGCATTAGACTGGCATTAGACAGACAGACTGGCATTAGACTGGCATTAGACTGGCATTAGACAGACAGACTGGTGTTTGACTGGCATTAGACTGGCATTAGACAGACAGACTGGCATTAGACTGGCATTAGACAGACAGACTGGTGTTTGACTGGCATTAGACTGGCATTAGACAGACAGACTGGTGTTTGACTGGCATTAGACTGGCATTAAGAGTCAGATAATGAGTCATAGCAGGACAGCAACTGTGGCTTTAAAGAGAAAGACCACTACAAAAGCAAATTGTGTGTTCATACCTCAATATGTCTATACACAGATATGATCATACCTCAATATGTCTCTACACAGATATGTTCATACCTCAATATGTCTCTACACAGATATGTTCATACCTCAATATGTCTCTACACAGATATGTTCATACCTCAATATGTCTCTACACAGATATGTTCATACCTCAATATGTCTCTACACAGATATGTTCATACCTCAATATGTCTCTACACAGATATGTTCATACCTCAATATGTTGTCCATACCGGTTCATACCGCAGAAGTATCTCAATCTACAGTAAAAAGGACTAACAGCTAATCTATTGTATTTTAGAAGCTGTTTTTCCTATTGCTTTTTGACCCCAACCCTGACCCTGACTCCGACCCATCATCTACGCTGATGGTGCGGCATACGGACTCATCTCGTTAATGTGGGGAAAAGTTTGCCGCATTCCATTTGGATTTTGGCGTGAACTATCTCTTTTACCTTTATTACCTTTTTTTTTTTAACGAGGCAAGTCAGTTAATATCAAATTCTTATTTTCAATGACAGCCTGGGAACAGTGGGTTAACTGCCTGTTCAGGGGGCAGAATGACAGATTTGTACCTTGTCAGTTCGGGGGTTTGAACTCGCAACCTTCCGGTTACAAGTCCAACGCTCTAACCACTAGGCTACCCTGCCGGTCCAATTCATAATATTAACCCACACACAGCTCTAATACCCTCAGTGGGTACCATTTTCACAGAACGTGGTCATGTTTGGCATGCCGTCAACAATCGAGACGGTTTTATCAAGTTGCTAGGTAACCTGCGAGAGCTTCCATTTGTCAAGCGGTGCAGCTTGTCACGTTCTGAAGCAGCAGCAAGTGACTCCATTGTTTGTTAAACTGGCAGGAAGCTATGACAACTGTTGTTAAGACAACATCACCTCTTCATATTGTTAAACTGGCAGGAAGCTATGACTACTGTTGTTGAGACAACATCACCTCTTCATATTGTTAAACTGGCAGGAAGCTATGACAACTGTTGTTGAGACAACATCACCTCTTCATATTGTTAAACTGGCAGGAAGCTATGACAACTGTTGTTGAGACAACATCACCTCTTAATATTGTTAAACTGGCAGAAGCTGGGAACAGTTGTTAAGACAACATCACCTCTTCACATTGTTAAACTGGCAGGAAGAATGACAGTTTTGAGACAACATCACCTCTTCATATTGTTAAACTGGCAGGAACCTTGACAACTGTTGTTAAGACAACATCACCTCTAACCATTGTTAAACTGGCAGGAAGCTATGACTACTGTTGTTGAGACAACATCACCTCTTCATATTGTTAAACTGGCAGGACAGCTCTGAATACCCTCAGTTGTTGAGACCATTTTCATATTGTTAAACTGGTGAAGCTCTCACTGTTTTGAGACAACATCACCTCTTCATATTGTTAAACTGGCAGGAAGCTATGAGACGGTTGTTGAGACAACATCACCTCTTCATATTGTTAAACTGGTGAAGCTTGACTACGTTGTTGAGACAACATCACTCTTCATTGTTTGTTAAACTGGCAGGAAGGAAGACAACATCACCTCTTCATATTGTTAAACTGGTAGGAAGCTATGACTACTGTTGTTGAGACAACATCACCTCTTCATATTGTTAAACTGGCAGGAAGCTCTGACTACTGTTGTTGAGACAACATCACCTCTTCATATTGTTAAACTGGCAGGAAGCTATGACTACTGTTGTTGAGACAACATCACCTCTTCATATTGTTACACTGGCAGGAAGCTATGACTACTGTTGTTGAGACAACATCACCTCTTCATATTGTTAAACTGGCAGGAAGCTATGACTACTGTTGTTGAGACAACACCTCTTCATATCATCTCTTCATATTGTTAAACTGGCAGGAAGCTATGACAACTGTTGTTGAGACAACATCACCTCTTCATATTGTTAAACTGGCAGGAAGCTTTGACTACTGTTGTTGAGACAACATCACCTCTTCATATCACCTCTTCATATTGTTAAACTGGCAGGAAGCTATGACTACTGTTGTTGAGACAACATCACCTCTTCATATTGTTAAACTGGCAGGAAGCTATGACTACTGTTGTTGAGACAACATCACCTCTTCATATTGTTAAACTGGCAGGAAGCTATGACTACTGTTGTTGAGACAACATCACCTCTTCATATTGTTAAACTGGCAGGAAGCTATGACAACTGTTGTTGAGACAACATCACCTCTTCATATTGTTAAACTGGCAGGAAGCTATGACAACTGTTGTTGAGACAACATCACCTCTTCATATTGTTAAACTGGCAGGAAGCTATGACTACTGTTGTTGAGACAACATCACCTCTTCATATTGTTAAACTGGCAGGAAGCTATGACAACTGTTGTTGAGACAACATCACCTCTTCATATTGTTAAACTGGCAGGAAGCTATGACTACTGTTGTTGAGACAACATCACCTCTTCATATTGTTAAACTGGCAGGAAGCTATGACTACTGTTGTTGACTACTGTTGTTGAGACAACATCACCTCTTCACCTCTTCATATTGTTACACTGGCAGGAAGCATGACTACTTGAGACAACATCACCTCTTCATATCACCTCTTCATATTGTTAAACTGGCAGGAAGCTATGACTACTGTTGTTGAGACAACATCACCTCTTCATATTGTTAAACTGGCAGGAAGCTTTGACTACTGTTGTTGAGACAACATCACCTCTTCATATCACCTCTTCATATTGTTAAACTGGCAGGAAGCTATGACTACTGTTGTTAAGACAACATCACCTCTTCATATTGTTAAACTGGCAGGAAGCTTTGACTACTGTTGTTGAGACAACATCACCTCTTCATATTGTTAAACTGGCAGGAAGCTTGACTATATCACCTCTTCATATTGTTAAACTGGCAGGAAGCTATGACTACTGTTGTTGAGACAACATCACCTCTTCATATTGTTAAACTGGCAGGAAGCTATGACTACTGTTGTTGAGACAACATCACCTCTTCATATTGTTAAACTGGCAGGAAGCTATGACTACTGTTGTTGAGACAACATCACCTCTTCATATTGTTAAACTGGCAGGAAGCTATGACTACTGTTGTTGAGACAACATCACCTCTTCATATCACCTCTTCATATTGTTAAACTGGCAGGAAGCTATGACTACTGTTGTTGAGACAACATCACCTCTTCATATTGTTAAACTGGCAGGAAGCTATGACTACTGTTGTTGAGACAACATCACCTCTTCATATTGTTAAACTGGCAGGAAGCTCTGACTACTGTTGTTGAGACAACATCACCTCTTCATATTGTTAAACTGGCAGGAAGCTATGACTACTGTTGTTGAGACAACATCACCTCTTCATATTGTTAAACTGGCAGGAAGCTATGACTACTGTTGTTGAGACAACATCACCTCTTCATATTGTTAAACTGGCAGGAAGCTATGACTACTGTTGTTGAGACAACATCACCTCTTCATATTGTTAAACTGGCAGGAAGCTATGACAACTGTTGTTGAGACAACATCACCTCTTCATATTGTTAAACTGGCAGGAAGCTATGACAACTGTTGTTGAGACAACATCACCTCTTCATATTGTTAAACTGGCAGGAAGCTATGACTACTGTTGTTGAGACAACATCACCTCTTCATATTGTTAAACTGGCAGGAAGCTATGACTACTGTTGTTGAGACAACATCACCTCTTCATATTGTTAAACTGGCAGGAAGCTATGACTACTGTTGTTGAGACAACATCACCTCTTCATATTGTTAAACTGGCAGGAAGCTATGACTACTGTTGTTGAGACAACATCACCTCTTCATATTGTTACACTGGCAGGAAGCTATGACTACTGTTGTTGAGACAACATCACCTCTTCATATCACCTCTTCATATTGTTAAACTGGCAGGAAGCTATGACTACTGTTGTTGAGACAACATCACCTCTTCATATTGTTAAACTGGCAGGAAGCTTTGACTACTGTTGTTGAGACAACATCACCTCTTCATATTGTTAAACTGGCATGAAGACAACATCACCTCTTCATATTGTTTGGCAGGAAGCTATGACTACTGTTGTTGAGACAACATCACCTCTTCATATTGTTAAACTGGCAGGAAGCTATGACTACTGTTGTTGAGACAACATCACCTCTTCATATTGTTAAACTGGCAGGAAGCTATGACTACTGTTGTTGAGACAACATCACCTTCATATTGTTTCATATGAGACAACACCTCTTCATATTGTTAAACTGGCAGGAAGCTATGACTACTGTTGTTGAGACAACATCACCTCTTCATATCACCTCTTCATATTGTTAAACTGGCAGGAAGCTATGACTACTGTTGTTGAGACAACATCACCTCTTCATATTGTTAAACTGGCAGGAAGCTATGACAACTGTTGTTGAGACAACATCACCTCTTCATATTGTTAAACTGGCAGGAAGCTATGACTACTGTTGTTGAGACAACATCACCTCTTCATATTGTTAAACTGGCAGGAAGCTATGACTACTGTTGTTGAGACAACATCACCTCTTCATATTGTTAAACTGGCAGGAAGCTATGACTACTGTTGTTGAGACAACATCACCTCTTCATATTGTTAAACTGGCAGGAAGCTATGACTACTGTTGTTGAGACAACATCACCTCTTCATATTGTTAAACTGGCAGGAAGCTATGACTACTGTTGTTGAGACAACATCACCTCTTCATATCACCTCTTCATATTGTTAAACTGGCAGGAAGCTATGACTACTGTTGTTGAGACAACATCACCTCTTCATATCACCTCTTCATATTGTTAAACTGGCAGGAAGCTATGACTACTGTTGTTGAGACAACATCACCTCTTCATATTGTTAAACTGGCAGGAAGCTATGACTACTGTTGTGAGACAACATCACCTCTTCATATTGTTAAACTGGCAGGAGTGTGTCTTCATATCCACCCTCTCTCTCCCTAAATCTAGTCACAGACACACCCTCTCTCTCCCTAAATCTAGTCACAGACACACCCTCTCTCTCCCTAAATCTAGTCACAGACACACCCTCTCTCTCTCCCTATATCTAGTCACAGACACACCCTCTCTCTCCCTAAATCTAGTCACAGACACACCCTCTCTCTCTCCCTATATCTAGTCACAGACACACCCTCTCTCTCTCCCTATATCTAGTCACAGACACCCTCTCTCTCTCCCTAAATCTAGTCACAGACACACCCTCTCTCTCTCCCTAAAGCTAGTCACAGACACACCCTCTCTCTCCCTAAATCTAGTCACAGACACACCCTCTCTCTCTCCCTAAATCTAGTCACAGACACACCCTCTGTCTCTCTGTATATCTAGTCACAGACACACCCTCTCTCTCTCCCTAAATCTAGTCACAGACACACCCTCTGTCTCTCCGTATATCTAGTCACAGACACACCCTTTCTCTCTCCCTATATCTAGTCACAGACACACCCTCTCTCCCTAAATCTAGTCACAGACACACCCTCTCTCTCTCCCTAAATCTAGTCACAGACACACCCTCTGTCTCTCTGTATATCTAGTCACAGACACACCCTCTCTCTCTCCCTAAATATAGTCACAGACACACCATCTCTCTCTCCCTAAATCTAGTCACAGACACACCCTCTGTCTCTCCCTAAATCTAGTCACAGACACCCTCTCTCTCCCTAAATCTAATCACAGACACACCCTCTCTCTCCCTAAATCTAGTCACAGACACACCCTCTCTCTCCCTAAATCTAGTCACAGACACACCCTCTCTCTCTCCCTAAATCTAGTCACAGACACACCCTCTCTCTCTCCCTAAATCTAGTCACAGACACACCCTCTCTCTCTCCCTAAATCTAGTCACAGACACACCCTCTCTCATCTCTCCTCTCTCTCCTCTTTCCTCTCTCTCCTCCCTCCTCTTTCTCCTCTCTCCTCCATATCCTCTCTCCTCTCTCCTCTTTCTCCTCTCTCCTCCATCTCCTCTCTCTCCTCTCTCCTCTTTCTCCTCTCTCCTCTCTCCCTTCTCTCCTCTCTCCTCTCTCTCCTCTTAGTCCTCTCTCTCCTCTCTCCTCTTTCTTCTCTCTCCTCTCTCCCCTCTCCCCTCTCCCCTCTCTCTCTCCTCTACTTTTTCTTCTCTCCTCTCCTCTCTATCCCTTCACTCCTCTCTCCCCTCTCTCCTCTCTTCTCTCTCTCCTCTCTTCTCTCCTCTCCTCTCTATCCCTTCTCTCCTCTCTTTCACTTCTCTCCTCTCTTCTCTCTCTCCCTTCACTCCTCTCTCCCCTCTCTCCTCTCTTCTCTCTCTCCTCTCTTCTCTCTCTCCATCTTTACTCCTCTCTCCATCTTCACTCCTCTCTCCTCTCCTCTATATCCTCTCGTCTCTCTCTCCCTTCCCTTCCCTTCCCTCCTCTCTCTCATCTCTCTCCTCTCTCTCCCTTCAGTCCTCCCTCCTCTCTCCCTCTCCTCTCTCTCTTCTGTCTCCTTTCTCCCCCTTCACTCGTCTCCCCTCTCTCTCTCCTCTCCTTTCTTCTCTCTCCTCTCTCCCTACCTTTCCTCACTCCTCTCTCTCTCCTCTCCTTTCTCTTCTCTCCTCTCTTCTCTCTCCTCTCTTCTCCATCTTCACTCCTCTCTCCTCTCTCCTCTCTCCTCTCCTCTCTCCATCTTCACTCTCCTCTCCTTTCTATCGTCTCTTCTCTCCCTCCCTTCTCTTCCCTCCTCTCTCTCTCCTCTCTCTCTTCTCTCTCCATTCACTCCTCCCTCCTCTCTCCCTCTCCTATCTCTCCTATCTCCCCCTTCTGTCCTCTCCCCTCTCTCTCTCCTCTCCTTTCTTCCCTCTCCTCTACGTACTCTCCTCTCCTCTATTCTCTGTCCTCTCCTCTCCAGTGCGACTGATGTGATGTATGAAGCAGGTCAGGACAGGGTCACTTCCCTGTCATCCACCTGCTGTCATGGAGACAGTAGATTGACAGATGGTTGGTCGCCTTGGTTACTGCGATTCATCACTGCGTTGTCCTGACAACCAGCTGATGGGATGGCGGTGGCAGGGGTGACACATATCATTGTCTCGGCAAATGACAGGCTATCACGCCTGGATAACTCCTTCTCCTTCGACCTTGTTTGACTCAGTGAGGTTCGTTTTGTCATCATGACAAATCTCAAAACTCTCGTATTGCTCTGTCAGCTAACCCTTGGGGGGGGAGAGGAGAGGTGGTTGAAAATTGGTTTCCCTCTTGTACAATCATTTTTTAAATCAATTCTCATCACTCTAGGCTATCTGGATGGACTAAATCCAATGGTATAAAATACAGGTAACCACCCAGTCATTTCATTCAGTCCACATTGATTGGTTTTGTTCGTCTGTTTTCTCTAAGTACAGATGGACCAGTTTCTCATAGCAGGAACATAAATCCCTAGCAACAGGACGTGAATTATTATGTGGGTTGTTATTATTAATATACTTTTTGTAGTGGTTGATGCATTTTCTTTTTGGTACATTTTAAAGTGGAAATTACAAACTTTATAAGCCTTTCTTAAACTAAAAGTTTTGCATTTCTCGTGGCCAGGAAAATCATCTGTGATCAAATTAATAACATAAGTGTATTTCATGACAATGAACATTCTTTATTAAAATGTTAAAACATTATATATAACAATTAAATATATATTATAACATTCTCTACATTCTACATTGAACCACCCTGCATCCCACCGCCTCTGAAGCTAAACACGGTCGGTACCTGGACAGGAGACCAGGTGCTGCTGAAGAACCAATAGGAGGAACTCTTTCCTCTGGTCTATACAAAATAATCCCAATGGGGACATTGCCCTGTGTAGGGTGCTGTCTTTCAGCTGGGAGGTTAAACACGTGCCCTGTGTAGGGTGCTGTCTTTCAGCTGGGAGGTTAAACAGGTGTCCTGTCTAGGGTGCTGTCTTTCAGCTGGGAGGTTAAACAGGTGTCCTGTCTAGGGTGCTGTCTTTCAGCAGGGATGTTAAGCAGGTGTCCTGTCTCTGTGGTCTCACTGTGTAGGGTGCTGTCTTTCAGCAGGGAGGTTAAACAGGTGCCCTGTCTAGGGTGCTGTCTTTCAGCTGGGAGGTTAAACAGGTGCCCTGACTCTGGTCTCACTGTGTAGGGTGCTGGTCACAGGGAGGTTAAAGGTCCCTGAGGTGCTGTCTTTCAGCTGGGAGGTTAAACAGGTGCCCTGACTCTGGTCACTAAAGATCCCATGACTCTTATTGTAACAGTAGAGGTGTTAACTAAAGATCCCATGACTCTTATTGTAACAGTAGAGGAGTTAACCCCAGTGTCCTGACTCTGGTCACTAAAGATCCCATGACTCTTATTGTAACAGTAGAGGAGTTAACCCCGGTGTCCTGGCTAAATTCCCAATCTGGCCCTCATACCATCATAGCCACCTAATCATCCCCAGTTTACAATTGTCTCATTCATCCCCCCTCCCATCTGTAACTATTCCCCAGGTTGTTGCTGTAAATGAGAATGTGTTCTCAGTCAGGTTACCTGGTATAATAAAGGTTGTTGTTGTATTAGAAGCCATACATACATGTACAGGTTCATTTCAGTAGACTTTTATTGGCAAATGAAAATGACTTACATTGATAAAGCATACACGTAAAACCATTGGTGGCATCAGCAGCAATAAGCCTCCATTAATAATAATAGTGTAAATGGGATAACAAACCCCCCCTGCGCTAATTGTATGAAAGACAAAACAAAACTAAATGGGAAATATTATAGACATTACGTTGCACTTTTCACTGGCTGTCCCTCAGGTTGTGGCAGGAGGCCACGGATTCAGAGAGTATTCCGTCCCCTTGACTATAACCATATTTTGTTAGGTTACAGCCTTATTAAAGAATTGATAGTTGGACGGGGAGCGTCGCTGCATAGCTATTTTCATGTCTCTCCAGAGATGTTCGATCGGGTTCAAGTCCGGGCTCTGGCGGGGCCACTCAAGGACATTCAGAGACTTTTTCCGAAGCCACTCCTGCATTGTCTGGGCTGCGTGCTTAGGGTTGTTGTCCTATTGGAAGACAAACCTTCAGCCCCAGTCTGAGGTCCTGAGCTCTCTGGTGCAGGTTTTCATCAAGCGTCTATCTGTACAATAGTCTGTTCATCTTTCCCATCGATCCTGACTAGTCTCCCAATCCCTGCCGCGGAAAAAGATCCCTACAGCATGATACTGCCACCATCATGCTTCACCATAAGGATGGTGCCAGGTTTCCTCCAGACGTGAAGCTTGGCATTCAGGCCAAAGACTTCAATCTTGGTTTCATCAGACCAGAAAATCTTGTTTCTCATGTTCTGTGCTTTGAAAAACTCCAAGCAGGCTGTCATGTGCTTTTACTGAAGAGTGGCTTCCATCTGGCCACTCTATCTTAGAGATCTGATTGGTGGAATGCTGCAGAGATGGTTGTCCTTCTGGAAGGTTCTCCCATCTCTACAGATGAACTCTGGAGCTCTGTCAGAGTGACCATCGGGTTCTTGGTCATCTCCTTGACCAAGGCCCTTCTCCCCCGATTGGTCAGTTTGGCTTTTCAAATCATGTCCAATCAATTGCATTTATCACAGGTGGACTCCAATCAAGTTGTAGAAACATCTCAAGGATGATCAATGGAAACAGGATGCACCCGAGCTCAATTTCGAGTCTCATAGCAAAGGGTCTGAATACTTATGTAAGTAAGTTATTTCTGTTTTTTTTTTGTTTTTAATACATTAGCAAAAATGTATAACAGCCTGTTTTCACTTCGTCATTATGGGGTATTGTGTGTAGATTGATGCGGAAAAAACATTCATTGAATCCCTTTTAGAATAAGGCTGTAAAGTAACAACATGTGGAAAACGTCAAGTGGTCTGAATACTTTCCTAATTCACTGTACATTCTACAGTACCAATAAAGCTAGTCTCCAACAATGGCATATTTGGATTGTTTCCCAACTGGCACCCTCTATCCTTTGTAGTGCACTTCTTTCTACCAGGGCCAATAGGGAATACATGGAATAAGGTGCCATTTGTGACACACTCTTTGTCATGCTATGGATGAGCAAACATAAAATGCTCTTTTCCTTGCTCTTTCATTTGCTTATTTAATTGATGAGGAAACAGATTTTCTCCTGTTATGATCAATTGAATGAGTTCAGATTTATACCATATTAGCATTCCCCCGAAAGATGATTTCTTTCAATTAAAGTCAACTCTTATTATGCATAAGAAACTCGTTCATCATTTAAGTGGGTGGTTCTTGAAGCTCGTTCTACCATGACCCTCCTGGCCTATCACATGACCCGCCTTGCCTATCACATGACCCTCCTGGCCTATCACATGACCCTCCTTGCCTATCACATGACCCGCCTTGCCTATCACATGACCCTCCTGGCCTATCACATGACCCGCCTGGCCTATCACATGACCCTCCTTGCCTATCACATGACCCATGACCCTCCTGCCTATCACATGACCCTCCCGCCTATCACTGACATGACCTGGCCTATCACATGACCCGCCTTGCCTATTACATGACCCTCCTGGCCTATCACATGACCCGCCTTGCCTATCACATGACCCGCCTTGCCTATCACATGACCCGCCTGACCTATCACATGACCCGCCTTGCCTATCACATGACCCTCCTGGCCTATCACATGACCCGCCTTGCCTATCACATGACCCGCCTTGCCTATCACATGACCCGCCTGACCTATCACATGACCCGCCTTGCCTATCACATGACCCTCCTGACCTATCACATGACCCGCCTTGCCTATCACATGACCCGCCTTGCCATGACCCGCCTGACCTATCACATGACCCCCTGGCCTATCCTGACCTATCACATGACCCTCATGGCCTGATCACATGACCCATGACCCTCATGGCCTATCACATGACCCGCCTTGCCTATCACTTGACCCGCCTGACCTATCACATGACCCGCCTGACCTATCGCATCTGTACAATCATCCACCACGTTGTTATTTCGATGCACACACACACTCGTATACACGTGCCCACACAAACACACATGCACAGAGAGAGAGAGAGGGGCTGGCTGGCTGGCTGGCTGGCGTAGGCAAACCCAATTTTGATAACCTCCCATATCTCCTGGGTGAAATACCACAGTGTGCATCACAACAGGAAGATGTGTGACCTGTTGCCACAAGAGAAGGTCAACCAGTGAAGAACAAATACCTTTGTAAATACAACCCATATTTATGCTTTTCCCTTTTGTACTTTATCTTATTTGCACATAATATGACATTTGAAATATATTTTTTTTATTACTTGTTTAACACAGTTTTTACAATCACTTTGGCACTAATTTCAGAACCTTGTGGTCATTTAAAAAAAGAGGTCTTCACTTGTAACACAGGATCAGGAATCAAGGTAAGACTGTTGATGGGGGTCAGGGGTCAAGACAGGCAGGGGTCGATAATCCAGGGTGAGGCAAGGTGGAGCAAAGGTACAGGACGGCAGGCAGGTAGGCTCAGGGTCAGGGACGGACAGGCAGAGAGGTCAGGCAGGCAGGCTCAGGGTCAGGGACGGACAGGCAGAGAGGTCAGGCAGGCAGGCTCAGGGTCAGGGACGGACAGGCAGAGAGGTCAGGCAGGCTCAGGGTCAGGGACGGACAGGCAGAGAGGTCAGGCAGGCTCAGGGTCAGGGACGGACAGGCAGAGAGGTCAGGCAGGCTCAGGGTCAGGGACGGACAGGCAGAGAGGTCAGGCAGGCGGGTACAAGGTCAGGGACGGACAGGCAAAGAGGTCAGGCAGGCAGGCTCAGGGTCAGGGACGGACAGGCAAAGAGGTCAGGCAGGCAGGCTCAGGGTCAGGGACGGACAGGCAGAGAGGTCAGGCAGGCTCAGGGTCAGGGACGGACAGGCAGAGAGGTCAGGCAGGCAGGCTCAGGGTCAGGGACGGACAGGCAGAGGTCAGGCAGGCAGGCTCAGGGTCAGGGACGGACAGGCAGAGAGGTCAGGCAGGCGGGTACAAGGTCAGGGACGGACAGGCAAAGAGGTCAGGCAGGCAGGCTCAGGGTCAGGGATGGACAGGCAGAGAGGTCAGGCAGGCTCAGGGTCAGGGATGGACAGGCAGAGAGGTCAGGCAGGCTCAGGGTCAGGGACGGACAGGCAGAGAGGTCAGGCAGTCTGGTACAAGGTCAGGGACGGACAGGCAAAGAGGTCAGGCAGGCAGGCTCAGGGTCAGGGACGGACAGGCAAAGAGGTCAGGCAGGCAGGGTCAGGGACGGACAGGCAGAGAGGTCAGGCAGGCTCATGGTCAGGGACGGACAGGCAGAGAGGTCAGGCAGGCAGGCTCAGGGTCAGGGTCAGGGACGGACAGGCAGAGAGGTCAGGCAGGCAGGCTCAGGGTCAGGGACGGACAGGCAGAGAGGTCAGGCAGGGTCAGGGACGGACAGGCAGAGAGGTCAGGCAGGCTCAGGGTCAGGGACGGACAGGCAGAGAGGTCAGGCAGGCGGGTACAGGGTCAGGACAGGCAGAGAGGTCGGGTACAGGGTCAGGACAGGCAGAGAGGTCAGGCAGGCGGGTACAGGGTCAGGACAGGCAGAGAGGTCAGGCAGGCGGGTACAGGGTCAGGACAGGTAGCAGGTCAGGCAGGCGGGTACAGGGTCAGGACAGGCAGAGAGGTCAGGCAGGCGGGTACCGGGTCAGGACAGGACAGGCAGATAGGTCAGGTAGGCGGGTACAGGGTCAGGACAGGCTAGGAGAGGTCAGGCAGGCGGGTACAGGGTCAGGACAGGACAGGCAGAGAGGTCAGGCAGGTGGGTACAGGGTAAGAACAGGACAGGCAGAGAGGTCAGGCAGGCGGGTACAGGGTCAGGACAGGACAGGCAGAGAGGTCAGGCAGGCGGGTACAGAGTCAGGACAGGCAGAGAGGTCAGGCAGGCGGGTACAGGGTCAAGACAGACAAAGGTCTAAGGTCAAAAACCAGACGGACGAGAAAAGAGACTGGGAAAAGATAGATGCTGACAGAAAAAACGCTGCTTGAACAATCAAAGATGAACAAGCAGACAGACAACACAGGTATAAATACACATGAGATAATTGGGAAGATGGGCGACACCTGGAGGGGGGTGGAGACAATCACAAAGACAGGTGAAACAGATCAGGGCGTGACACACAGGCTGTCCGATGTTCAAAACATTGCATTGTGCATTCATATCTTAAAAAAACTTTTTCAGGGCTGCTGGGTCCCCTGCGGGACGGTTGAGCTAACGTAGGCTAATGCGATTAGCATGAGGTTGTAAGTAACAAGAACATTTCCCAGGACATAGACATATCTGAAATTGGCAGAAAGCTTAAATTCTTGTTAATCTAACTACACTGTCCAATTTACAGTAGCTATTACAGTGAAAGAATACCATGCTATTGTTGGAGGAGAGTTCACAGTTTTAAACTTGAAAAGTTATAGATATGCCAATTAGAAACATTTGGGCAGTCTTGATATTACATTTTAAACACAAATACAATGGTTCATTTGATCAGTCAAAAATGTTGCACATACATTGCTGCCATCTAGTGGCCAAAATCTAAATTGCGCCTGGGCTGGAATAATACATTATGGCCCTTCTCTTGCATTTCAAAGATGACGGTACAAAAAACTAGGAAAATTTTAGGCGATCCTTAAGTTATTTTAAAGAAATCTTGCACTTGCAGAATCATTGGTTCATATAACTCATTAATCATGAAATACCATAATTTAGATCACTCACACAAAATATACCGATAGTTTCACTGTGTAGTTGTTCGTACGATCATTAAATATTGTGATACTTGTTTCATTATGGTACTACATGTAAATACATTAGCAGAGAGAACTATCAGAGAGAACTAGCAGACACAGTGGAACCATTTAACATAATATTCAATGTATTGATGAATACAATAAAATGACAACATAGGGTTCTTTGAATCGAAGCAAAAAAACATTTTTTTAAACTACTTTAAAACGCCAAGTGCAGTGTTCCTCACCTGGCTTACTGTAAAACATCACTGCAGTGTTCCTCACCTGGCTTACTGTAAAACATCACTGCAGTGTTCCTCACCTGGCTTACTGTAAAACATCACTGCAGTGTTCCTCACCTGGCTTAGTGTAAAACATCACTGCAGTGTTCCTCACCTGGCTTACTGTAAAACATCACTGCATTGTTCCTCACCTGGCTTACTGTAAAAAGCAAAACAACGGATTGATTACTGTACTTCTATATTTCCATCAACCCTGTCTTGTGGATTTGGCCAAAGGTTCTCATCCACATCACAATGGATGTTTTCATTAGCCAAACATCTTGGGAAGAATCGGGTGAATCCAGGCCTGACACTGGTCTGCCGTGATGTCATTGCATGTGTCATCCACGGCCTGGAGAAGGGTGGCTTGTTTGTGAGGGCACCTATCATATACCTTCCACCTCCATGTGGAGAAAAATGGCCCCACGTTGTCCGAGTTCTTGGATGGTTGCCCGCTGGCCAATGAAATTCCGACCTCTCCTCCTCGTCTTGGCCAGGTTGAAGCCTGCCTCATCCAAAAAGAGGAATTTGTGATGGTTTTCGTCAGCATCCAGCTCCATCACCCTCTAAAAATACATTTTGGAGAATTACTGATTACAACAATGTAGAATTTTGGGGGGAATTTTTCACAACAGGCATCTTGAAACTGAACCTACCTGAACATACCTGAACATACCTGAACATACCTGAACCTACCTGAACCTACCTGAACATACCTGAACATACCTGAACCTACCCAAACATACCTGAACATACCTGAACATAACTGAACATACCTGAACATACTTGAACATACCTGAACATACCCAAACATACCTGAACATACCTGAACATAACTGAACATACCTGAACATACTTGAACATACCTGAACATACCTGAACATACCTGAACATACCCGAATATACCCGAACCTACCCGAACATACCTGAACATACCTGAACATACCTGAACAGACTCAGTCCTCAGTCGCTTCACTCTGTCTGCATTTCTTTCAGAAGGCCCACGGTGTCGCTGTTTTAGAGACACCTGGTGCCTTTTCAGCATGTGTCAGTAAACCTATGGCGTAATGTCAAATCTGAAAACAGAGTCTGGAAAAGTGGTACATGGGACCATAGAAACAGTGTCTGATAAAGAATGATGATGAAACATCCATAGATAATGTAGTCCAATTGGTTCATGTTCCACGGTAATTGGTGTCAATGGATCTCGTTATCCTGAAACTTTCATGATCTAAACATGGAATATTGTTTGTCAGTTTCCGTTTTAATCGGTTGTATCAATTGATAGTTAGATCATTGTAATGAAGTGAGTAGACAGTCATCTCAGATGTAATGTGTGAATTGCATTTTGGAATGGTAATACTTTGATGTTATGTAGGGTCATTTTGAACAAATGATCTTAGCTTTATGTGTTTTGTCTCCAAGCAATTGGAAAACATGTTTTTCTGTTGTGCAAATGGAATTGACAACAGGTGGAAATTATAGGCAATTAGCAAGACACCCCCAATAAAGGAGTGGTTCTGCAGGTGGGGACCACAGACCGCTTCTCAGTTCCTATGCTTCCTGGCTGATGTTTTGGTCACTTTTGAATGCTGGCGGTGCTTTCATTCTAGTGGTAGCATGAGACGGAGTCTACAACACACACAAGTGGCTCAGGTAGTGCAGCTCATCCAGGATGGGACATCAATGCGAGCTGTGGCAAGGTTTGCTGTGTCTGTCAGCGTAGTGTCCAGAGCATGGAGGCGCTACCAGGAGACAGGCCAGTACATCAGGAGACGTGGAGGAGGCCGTAGGAGGGCAACAACCCAGCAGCAGGACCGCTACCTCTGCCTTTGTGCAAGGAGGAGCAGGAGGAGCACTGCCAGAGCCCTGCAAAATGACCTCCAGCAGGCCACAAATGTGCATATGTCTGCTCAAACGTTCAGAAACAGACTCCATGAGGGTGGTATAAGGGCCCGATGTCTTCAGGTGGGGGTTGTGCGTACAGCCCAACACCGTGCAGGACGTTTGGCATATGCCAGAGAACACCAAGATTGGCAAATTCGCCACTGGCGCCCTGTGTTCTTCACAGATGAAAGCAGGTTCACACTGAGCACATGTGACAGACGTGACAGAGTCTGGAGACGCCGTGGAGAACGTTCTGCTGCCTGCAACATCCTCTAGCATGACCGGTTTGGCAGTGGGTCAGTCATGGTGTGGGGTGGCATTTCTTTGGGG
Organism: Oncorhynchus nerka; assembly: GCF_034236695.1. NCBI lineage: Eukaryota > Metazoa > Chordata > Actinopteri > Salmoniformes > Salmonidae > Oncorhynchus > Oncorhynchus nerka. The sequence continues at coordinate 6,313,239 of NC_088402.1, forward strand.
GGCCGCACAGCCCTCCATGTACTCGCCAGAGGTAGCCTGACTGCCATTAGGTACCGAGATGAGATCCTCAGACCCCTTGTGAGACCATATGCTGGTGCGGTTGGCCCTGGGTTCCTCCTAATGCAAGACAATGCTAGACCTCATGTGGCTGGAGTGTGTCAGCAGTTCCTGCAAGAGGAAGGCATTGATGCATTGATGCTATGGACTGGCCCACCCGTTCCCCAGACCTGAATCCAATTGAGCACATCTGGGACACCATGTCTCGCTCCATCCACCAACGCCACATTGCACCACAGACTGTCCAGGAGTTGGCGGATGCTTTAGTCCAGGTCTGGGAGGAGATTCCTCAGGAGACCATCCGCCACCTCATCAGGACCATGCCCAGGCGTTGTAGGGAGGTCATACAGGCACGTGGAGGCCACACACACTACTGAGCCTCATTTTGACTTGTTTTAAGGACATTACATCAAAGTTGGATCAGCCTGTAGTGTAGTTTTCCACTTTAATTTCGAGTGTGACTCCAAATCCAGACCTCCATGGGTTGATACATTTGATTTCCATTGATCATTTTTGTGTGATTTTGTTGTCGGCACATTCAACTATGTAAAGAAAAAAGTATTTAATAAGAATGTTTCCATTCATTCAGATCTAGGATGTGTTATTTTAGTGTTCCCTTTATTTTTTTGAGCAGTGTAAATATATATAAAAATAAAACTTTCGCTAGCTGGATTTGAACTTGCAGCCTTCGGAATGCTTCCTCCCAGCCCACCAAAACCTACTTGAAGGTTACAGAGCTCAACTTCCTTCGACATGGATGGAAGTTGAATACCAGCTTGCATCACCAGAAGACCTGGCTGTATTTTTCTACTCGATCAAATTTAGATCCTACATCTGTACACACATGAACACCCTCCAAACAACGGTTTGGAATAAATCAACTCCCCTAATAATGAACCCAGCAATCCATACGAGAGCCAGTTAATCTACAATTAGCCACACAAACATATGCAAATTTGGGGGGAGAGGCGGGCGGGGCCTCGTAGCGGATGTTCCGCCTGGTGATTCCGGTGTCGCCATGGAGAACATTATAAAGGACCTGTCAGCTTCAAGATAAATAAACTCCCCTCTCTCACCACCCACTTCCCTCTCTCTCTCTCACCCCCCACTTCTCTCTCTTTCACCCTCTCTCTCTCTCTCTCTCTCTCTCTCTCACCACCTACTTCTCTCTCTCACCCTCTCTATCTCTCTCTCACCACCCACTTCCCTCTCTCTCTCTCACCCCCCACTTCTCTCTCTTTCACCCTCTCTCTCTCTCTCTCTCTCTCTCTCTCTCACCCCCCTTCTCTCTCTCTTTCACCTCTCTCTCTCTCTCTATCTCTCTCTCACCACCCACTTCTCTCTCTCTCTTTCACCCCTCTCTCTCTCTCTCTCTCACCACCCACTTCGATCTCTCTCACCCTCTCTCTATCTCTTTATCTCACCACCCACTTCCTCTCTCTCTCTCTCCCCCCCACTTCTCTCTCTCCTCTCTCTTTCACCCCCCCTCCCCCTCTCTCCCTCCATCTCTCTCTCCCCCCCTCTCTCTCACCACCCACTTCTCTCTCTCTTTCACCCTCTCTCTCTCTCTCTCTCACCACCCACTTCTCTCTCTCTCACCCTCTCTCTATCTCTCTATCTCACCACCCACTTCCCTCTCTCTCTCTCACCCCCACTTCTCTCTCCCCTCTCTTTCACCCCCTCCCCCTCTCTCCCTCCCTCTCTCTCTCTCTCACCCCCTCTCCCCCCTCTCTCTCACCCCCTCTCTCTTTCACCCCCCCTCTCTCCCTCCCTCTCTCTCTCTCTCTCACCCCCTCTCTCTTTCACCTCCCCCTCTCTCCCTCCCTCTCTCTCTCACCCCCCCCTCTCTCTTTCACCCCCCTCTCTCCCACCCTCTCTCTCTCTCTCTCACCCCCCCTCTCTCTCACCACCCACTTCTCTCTCTCTTTCACCCTCTCTCTCTCTCTCTCTCACCACCCACTTCTCTCTCTCTCACCCTCTCTCTATCTCTATCTCACCACCCACTTCCCTCTCTCTCTCTCACCCCCACTCTCTCTCTCTCACCCCCCTCTCTCTTTCACCCCCCCTCCCCCTCTCTCACCCCCCTCCCTCTCTCTCTCACCCCCTCTCTCTCACCCCCCCCCTCTCTCTTTCACCCCCTCTCTCCCTCCCTCTCTCTCTCTCTCTCACCCCCTCTCTCTTTCACCTCCCCCTCTCTCCCTCCCTCTCTCTCTCTCTCTCACCCCTCTCTCTCTACTACCCCCTCTCTCAGTTTATCATACCCCTCTCTCTTTCACATACCCCCTCTCTCCCTCCCTCTCTCTCTCTCAGTTTACTCTCACCCCTCTCTCTTTCTACAGTTTATACCCCCTCTCTCCCACCCTCTCTCTCTCTCCCTCACCCCCCACTTCTCTCTCTCTCCCTCACCCCCACTTCTCTCTCTCTCTCTCACCCCCACTTCCCTCTCTCTCCCTCACCCCCACTATCTCTCTCTCTCCCTCACAGTTTATACCCCCACTTCTCTCTCTCTCAGTTTATACATACTCACCCCCAGTTTTCTCTCTCTCTCCCTCACCCCCCACTTCTCTCTCTCTCTCTCACCCCCACTTCTCTCTCTCTCTCTCACCCCCACTTCTCTCTCTCTCTCTCACCCCCACTTCTCTCTCTCTCTCTCACCCCCCACAGTTTTCTCTCTCTCTCCCTCACCCCCCACTTCTCTCTCTCTCTCTCTCTCACCCCCCACTTCTCTCTCTCTCTCTCACCCCCACTTCTCTCTCTCTCTCTCACCCCCACAGTTTATACATACTCTCTCTCTCTCTCACCCCCACTTCTCTCTCTCTCCCTCACCCCCACTTCTCTCTCTCTCTCTCACCCCCACTTCTCTCTCTCTCTCACTCACCCCCACTTCTCTCTCTCTCTCTCACCCCCACTTCTCTCTCTCTCTCTCACCCCCCACTTACCCTCTCTCTCTCTCACCCCCACTTCTCTCTCTCTCCCTCTCTTTTTTCATTTGATTAGTTTGTTTCTTTAGTGAGTAGATCAGCTTTAATAATGCAGCTGGATTGTAGCTTCCATCAATGTAATTATCCGCATCATTTCTAATCCCCCATATATATTTTTTGTAAATATATATTTAAGATTTTTAAAATATATTTAATTTATTATTTTCCCCTACCCACCTGTCCCCTAATTGGAGTAAACTATTTGACAACAACACTTAGGCTTCTATTTCCAGCTGATACATACTACAGTATATACATACTACAGTTTATACATACTACAGTTTATACATACTACAGTATATACATACTACAGTTTATACATACTACAGTATATACATACTACAGTTTATACATACTACAGTTTATACATACTACAGTATATACATACTACAGTTTATACATACTACAGTATATACATACTACAGTTTATACATACTACAGTTTATACTACAGTTTATACATACTACTACAGTATATACATACTACTACAGTATATACATACTACAGTTTATACATACTACAGTTTATACATACTACAGTATATACATACTACAGTTTATACATACTACAGTATATACATACTACAGTATATTCATACTACAGATTATACATACTACTACAGTATATACATACTACAGTTTATACATACTACAGTTTATACATACTACAGTATATACATACTACAGTATATACATACTACAGCTTATACATACTACAGTATATACATACTACAGTTTATACATACTACAGCTTATACATACTACAGTATATACATACTACAGTATATACATACTACAGTTTATACATACTACAGTTTATACATACTACAGTTTATTATACAATATACATTTTACAGACACCGTTTATTTTACAATAGTTATATTTTGTTTGTTTTTAAATCACATCCTTCAGCTCAACCGCTCCCATCTATCTGTCCCATCTATCTGTCCCATCTATCTGTCCCATCTATCTATCCCATCTATCTATTCCATCTATCTATCCCATCTATCTATCCCATCTATCTATCCCATCTATCTGTCCCATCTATCTATCTATCCCATCTATCTGTCCCATCTATCTGTCCCATCTATCTATCTGTCCCATCTATCTATCCCATCTATCTATCCCATCTATCTGTCCCATCTATCTATCCCATCTATCTATCCCATCTATCTGTCCCATCTATCTATCCCATCTATCTGTCCCATCTATCTATCCCATCTATCTGTCCCATCTATCTATCCCATATATCTGTCCCATCTATCTATCCCATCTATCTATCCCATCTATCTGTCCCATCTATCTATCCCATCTATCTGTCCCATCTATCTGTCCCATCTATCTATCCCATCTATCTATCTGTCCCATCTATCTGTCCCATCTATCTGTCCCATCTATCTGCCCCATCTATCTATCCCATCTATCTATCCCATCTATCTGTCCCATCTATCTATCCCATCTATCTGTCCCATCTATCTGTCCCATCTATCTGTCCCATCTATCTATTCCATCTATCTATCCCATCTATCTATCCCATCTATCTGTCCCATCTATCTATCTATCCCATCTATCTGTCCCATCTATCTGTCCCATCTATCCCATCTATCTATCTGTCCCATCTATCTATCCCATCTATCTATCCCATCTATCTGTCCCATCTATCTGTCCCATCTATCTATCCCATCTATCTATCCCATCTATCTGTCCCATCTATCTATCTATCCCATCTATCTGTCCCATCTATCTATCCCATCTATCTGTCCCATCTATCTATCCCATCTATCTGTCCCATCTATCTATCCCATCTATCTATCCCATCTATCTGTCCCATCTATCTATCCCATCTATCTGTCCCATCTATCTGTCCCATCTATCTATCCCATCTATCTGTCCCATCTATCTGTCCCATCTATCTATCCCATCTATCTGTCCCATCTATCTATCACATCTATCTGTCCCATCTATCTATCCCATCTATCTATCCCATCTATCTGTCCCATCTATCTATCCCATCTATCTGTCCCATCTATCTATCCCATCTATCTGTCCCATCTATCTATCTATCCCATCTATCTGTCCCATCTATCTATCTGTCCCATCTATCTGTCCCATCTATCTGTCCCATCTATCCCATCTATCTATCTGTCCCATCTATCTATCTATCCCATCTATCTGTCCCATCTATCTGTCCCATCTATCCCATCTATCTATCTGTCCCATCTATCTATCCCATCTATCTATCTGTCCCATCTATCTATCCCATCTATCTATCCCATCTATCTGTCCCATCTATCTATCCCATCTATCTGTCCCATCTATCTATCCCATCTATCTGTCCCATCTATCTGTCCCATCTATCTCTGAAGACCATTCAGTTTTGACTTATATTTGCCATATATTTTTAATAGTGCTGTTTCATAAAAGCGATGAACCTGTACACATTTTACAGACACAGTAAATATTACATGAGTTACCTTGTTTGTTTTTAGTCCCTAGACTTCAGCTCCACTCAACCCCTCCCATTTTTGATTTATATTTCAAATCAAATTGTATTGGTCACATACACATAAATTATGTAGCAGATGTTGTTGTGGGTCCAGCTAAATGCTTGTGTTCCTAGCTCCAACAGTGCAGTAATATCTAACTAAATGCTTGTGTTCCTAGCTCCAACAGTGCAGTAATATCTAACTAAATGCTTGTGTTCCTATCTCCAACAGTGCAGTAATATCTAACTAAATGCTTGTGTTCCTAGCTCCAACAGTGCAGTAATATCTAACTAAATGCTTGTGTTCCTAGCTCCAACAGTGCAGTAATATCTAACTAAATGCTTGTGTTCCTAGCTCCAACAGTGCAGTAATATCTAACTAAATGAGTGTGTTCCTAGCTCCAACAGTGCAGTAATATCTAACTAAATGCTTGTGTTCCTAGCTCCAACAGTGCAGTAATATCTAACTAAATGCTTATGTTCCTAGCTCCAACAGTGCAGTAATATCTAACTAAATGATTGTGTTCCTAGCTCCAACAGTACAGTAATATCTAACTAAATGATTGTGTTCCTAGCTCCAACAGTGCAGTAATATCTAACTAAATGCTCAAAAAATTATTTGTTTGTTTTTGACACACCGAGTCATTCTGCGGTTTTTCTTTATTTGTACTATTTGAGAGAAAGCCAAGAGCAAAGATGTCTTCAAGGCAAAGGTACTTTGAAAAATCTCAAATATATGTTGATTTGTTTAACACTTTTTTTGGTTACTACATGATTCCGTATGTGTTATTTCATAGTTTTGATGTCTTCACTATTATTCTACAATGTAGAAAATAGTAAAAAATAAAATGGACCCCTTACAAAATGTCCAAACTCTTGACTGGTACTGTAAATGTTAGGACTGGTACTGTAAATGTTAGGACAAGCAATGTCGGAGTGGTATTGAGTGTATTGACTAAAATACAGTAGATTAGACTGCAGTTGAAGTCGAATGTGAAATGTCAAAATAATGTTAGAGAGAATGATTTATTTCAGCTTTTATTTCTTTCATCACATTCCCAGTGGGTCAGAAGTAGTATTTGGGTAGCATTGCCTTTGAATTGTTTAACTTGGGTCAAACGTTTCGGATAACCTTCCGTAAGCTTCCCACAATAAATGGGGTGAATTTTGGCCCATTCCTCCTGACAGAGCTGGTGTAACTGAGTCAGGTTTGTAGGCCTCCTGACAGAGATGGTGTAACTGAGTCAGGTTTGTAGGCCTCCTGACAGAGATGGTGTAACTGAGTCAGGTTTGTAGGCCTCCTTGCTCGCACACGCTTTTTAAATTCTGACCACAAATGTTATATAGGATTGAGGTCAGGGCTTTGTGATGGCCACTACACTACCTTGACTTTGTTGTCCTTAAGCCATTTTGCCACAACTTTGGTAGTATGCTTGGGTTCACTGTCCATTTGGAAGACCCATTTGCGACAAATCTGATGTCTTGAGATGTTGCTTCAATATATCCAAACAATTTTCCAGCCTCATGATGCCATCTATTTTGTGAAGTGCACCAGTCCCTCCTGCAGCAAAGCACCCCCACAACATGATGCTGCCACCCCCGTGCTTCACGGTTGGGATGGTGTTCTTTGGCTTGCAAGCCTCATCATTTTTCCTCCAAACATAACGATGGTCATTATGGCCATACAATTCTATTTTTGTTTCATCAGACCAGAGAACATTTCTCCAAAATGTACAATCTTTGTCCCCATGGCTTTTTAATGGCGGTTTTGGATTAATGGCTTATTCCTTGCTGAGCGGCCTTTCAGGTTATATCGATATAGGACTCGTTTTACTGTGGATATAGATACTGGAGGAAACGGGTACAAAAGTATCTTCACAAGGTCCTTTGCTGTTGTTCTGGGATTGATTTGCACTTTTCGCACCAAAGTACGTTCATCTCTAGGAGACAAAACACGTCTCCTTCCTGAGTGGTATGATGGCTGCATGGTCTCATGGTGTTTATACTTGCGTACTATTGTTTGTACAGATGAATGTGGTACCTTCAGGCGTTTGGCAATTGCTCCCAAGGATGAAACAGACTTGTGGAGGTCTACAATTTTTTTTCTGAGGTCTTGGCTGATTTATTTGGATTTTCCCATGATGTCAAGCAAAGAGGCACTGAGTTTGAATGTAGGCCTTGAAATACATCCACAGGTACACCTTCAATTGACTCAAATTATGTCAAATAGCCTATCAGAAGCATCTAAAGCCATGACATAATTTTTGGGGATTTTTGCAAGCTGGTTAAAGGCATAGTTAAAATAGTGTATGTAAACTCCTGACCCATTGGAAGTGTGATACAGTGAATTATAAGTTAAATAATCTGTCTGTAATCAATTGTTGGAAAAATGACTTCTGTCATGCACAAAGTAGATGCCCTAACCCAAATTGCCAAAACTATAGTTTGTTATTAACAAGAAATGTGTGGAGTGGTAGAAAAAAGATTTTTAATGACTCCAACCTAAGTGTATGTAAACTTTCGACTTCAACTGTACATATGAAATTATTAAAGCATTAGGTAAACATTATTAAAGTGACCACATTACCAGTATTTGCCATATTTGCAAATATTTATTTTATATGTTTCATAAAAGTTCTAAACCTTTCTATTCTAATAGTTTCTACAGATTGTAAATTAAAGATACACATTTTTGCAAAAATAAAATATATATTATTGATTTATTAACTTTTCAAATCACCCTGCAGTGCTATTTGCAGAGTTAGCTCCAGGTACATCAGCCTTCCCTCAACCCCTCCCATCTATCTCTGACCACCACCCAGTAGTGCTATACACCCAGTAGTGCTATACACCCAGCAGTGCTATACACCCAGCAGTGCTATCCGCAGAGTTAGCTCCAGGTAAATGTTGTCCTTCTTCAAACATTCCTGAACCTGCGTCCAGAAACAAGCTACATATGGACAGTACCAAAACAAGCTACATATGGACAGTACCAAAACAACCAAAACAAGCTACATATGGACAGTACCAAAACAAGCTACATATGGACAGTACCAAAACAAGCTACATATGAACACTACCAAAACAAGCTACATATGGACAGTACCAAAACAAGCTACATATGGACAGTACCAAAACAAGCTACATATGGACAGTACCAAAACAACCAAAACAAGCTACATATGAACAGTACCAAAACAAGCTACATATGGACAGTACCAAAACAAGCTACATATGAACAGTACCAAAACAAATGATCTAATGATTCTGTCTCTTCGTAGCAAATTCTGTAGATCTGGGATGGTTGTATCCACCTACATATAACATTATATTGGTTGCAATCATTTAGTATAATTATTTAATAGCAAAGTTCTACATGTTGAATACGCCATTGTTTTGTGTTTGTACAATCAAACAGCTGTCAATTCTTTGGGGTCCTTAAGTTAAACACGATTTTCATTAAACCAATTTTGGTCTTTAATGCCGAAAGATGGAAAGAGAAGTTCCTTACTTGTTCCTTCCTTTGTCTTTACATTTTTGTTAGCAGTGAGGTGGTTGTAGTTTTGGGTAGAGAAGACATTTCCATATATTTTTGTTAACAGTGAAGTGTTTGTAGTTTTGGGTAGAGAAGACATTTCCATATATTTTTGTTAGCAGTGAGGTGATTGTAGTTTTGGGTAGAGAAGACATTTCCATATATTTTTGTTAGCAGTGAGGTGGTTGTAGTTTTGGGTAGAGAAGACATTTCCATATATTTTTGTTCATCAGTTCTATTTATGATATAATTTCCAAAGATGGTACTTTTTTTATTATGTTTTTTTTTAATCAATTAGAATTTGTTTGGTCTTTTCTGGTGGATTAAACTGAAATTGCAACCAACTGTCTATGACTTGTTAAAAAAATAATAATTTGTAGATGATTTCATTTTCAAATAAATGAAAGTAAGAGTTTGTAATCTGAATAAAGGGAGAAGGGACATTTTTGAACACGGGGTGAGACATTCTTAATAATCTGCTAGAGAACCAGTTTGGATATAAATATCACTTTCGTATGACTGATGTCTTTAGTGAGAGGTCTAATGCTTTAATATTTAATAATTTATGCCCTCCCCATTATATAAATAGGCTTTAAATTTTAATTTGCCTGGCTTGCCGTTCCAAATAAAATTATATATTTTTTGCTCATATCATTTTAAAAAACAACTCAAGCAAATAAGTAAACTGGGATTAAGAAAAAAAATCACTGTTATTCACTGTGATTCTTCCACAAATAGACAGCTATTTTCCTTTCCATGGTAGCAAGATCTTATCTATTTTTGTTAACTTTCTATTAAAATCTATTGTAGTGAGATCATTTCTTTCTTTTGGGATATGACTACAGAGTATGTCTGCATCACTGTCAGACTATTGTATTGGTAAATTACATGGTAATGTAAATGTTATAGGCCTCCCGAGTGTCGCAGTGCCACTAGAGATTCTGGGTTTGAGTCCAGTTCGAGTCCAGGACACCCTTGGGGCGGCGCACAATTGGCCCAGTGTTGTCCTGGTTAGGGAAGGGTTTGGCCGGTAGGGATGTCCGGGTTAGGGAATGGTTTGGCCTGTAGGGATGTTCGGGTTAGGGAAGGGTTTGGCCAGTAGGGATGTCCGGGTTAGGGAAGGGTTTGGCCTGTAGGGATGTCTGGGTTAGGGAAGGGTTTGGCCGGTAGGGATGTCCGCGTTAGGGAATGGTATGGCCGGTAGGGATGTCCGGGTTAGGGAAGGGTTTGGCCTGTAGGGATGTCCGGGTTAGGGAAGGGTTTGGCCGGTAGGTTTGTCTGGGTTAGGGAAGGGTTTGGCCTGTAGGGATGTCCGGGTTAGGGAAGGGTTTGGCCGGTAGGGATGTCCGGGTTAGGGAAGGGTTTGGCCGGTAGGGATGTCCGGGTTAGGGAAGGGTTTGGCCTGTAGGGATGTCCGGGTTAGGGAAGGGTTTGGCCGGTAGGGATGTCCGGGTTAGGGAAGGGTTTGGCCAGTAGGGATGTCCGGGTTAGGGAAGGGTTTGGCCGGTAGGGATGTCCCGGTTAGGGAAGGGTTTGGCCGGTAGGGATATCCGGGTTAGGGAAGGGTTTGGCCTGTAGGGATGTCTGGGTTAGGGAAGGGTTTGGCCTGTAGGGATGTCTGGGTTAGGGAAGGGTTTGGCCGGTAGGGATGTCCGCGTTAGGGAATGGTATGGCCGGTAGGGATGTCCGGGTTAGGGAAGGGTTTGGCCTGTAGGGATGTCCGGGTTAGGGAAGGGTTTGGCCGGTAGGGATGTCTGGGTTAGGGAAGGGTTTGGCCTGTAGGGATGTCCGGGTTAGGGAAGGGTTTGGCCGGTAGGGATGTCCGGGTTAGGGAAGGGTTTGGCCGGTAGGGATGTCCGGGTTAGGGAAGGGTTTGGCCTGTAGGGATGTCCGGGTTAGGGAAGGGTTTGGCCGGTAGGGATGTCCGGGTTAGGGAAGGGTTTGGCCGGTAGGGATGTCCGGGTTAGGGAAGGGTTTGGCCGGTAGGGATGTCCGGGTTAGGGAAGGGTTTGGCCGGTAGGGATGTCCGGGTTAGGGAAGGGTTTGGCGGTAGGGATGTCCGGGTTAGGGAAGGGTTTGGCCGGTAGGGATGTCCGGGTTAGGGAAGGGTTTGGCCGGTAGGGATGTCCGGGTTAGGGAAGGGTTTGGCCGGTAGGGATGTCCGGGTTAGGGAAGGGTTTGGCCGGTAGGGATGTCCGGGTTAGGGATGGGTTTGGCCGGTAGGGATGTCCTTGTCCCATCATGACTGGCCCGGCCATCATGACTGGCCGGGCGCAGTCCACCCTGACACGGTTACCAGGAGTACGGTGTTTCCTCCGGCACATAGGTGCGGCTGGCTTCCGGGTTAAGTGGGCATTGTGTCAAAAAGCAGCGCGGCTTGGTTGGGTTGTGTTTCGGGGGGGGGGGGGGGGGGGGGTCACGATTTCCACCGAAGGTGGTTCCTCTCCCTGTTCGGGCGGCGCTCGGCGGTGGTCGTTGCCAGTCTACTAGCTGCCACCGATCCCTTTCTTTTTTTTGTGGTTTTGTCTGTCTTGTTGTCACCTGTGTCTAGTTTAGCTTCAGTGGGGTATTTAATCTCATCCTACCCGCTAGGTTTTGTGGGGGATTGTTTGTGTTACTGTCGTTGGTTTGGGTTACTTTTTTTTTTACTGTTAATTAAGCAGGTTTATTTTCGTGACTGTTTTCCCCGCACGTTAGTTTAGTAGAGTGGTGTGTTTTACTAGACTTCCTGTTTTCATGTTGCTGCTTTTCTGCTTCCTGTACCTGTTGTGTTGGTGGACCAGTAAATAAATCGCCCTTCTGGGAATTATTGCTCTCCTGCGCCTGACTCCACACCCACCTCTCCTAGGGAGATTCTGACAGGGGGGCACGGCTCACAAACTTCGCCTTTCCCAAGTCCGTACAGGAGGTGCAGCGATGAGACAAGACTGTAACTACCAATTGGATAACACGAAATTGGGGAGAAAAAGGGGAAAATTATTTATGAAATGAAAATGTGATCCAATACGTTATATAGTACAATTGGTAGTATAGTAATATATAGTAATCCAGAGAGGTTTGAACAAGTATCTAGATCCTCTATGAGGCTGTGGAGGGATTCTAATTCTAAATGTATCTAGATCCTCTATGAGGCTGTGGAGGGATTCTAATTCTAAAAGGATCTAGATCCTCTATGAGGCTGTGGAGGGATTCTCATTCTAAAAGGATCTAGATCCTCTATGAGGCTGTGGAGGGATTCAGATTGTGGATTTAAAAGAAAACATGAATCATCAGCGTACAGTGACACCTTTGTTTTCAAGCCCTGTATTTCAAACCCCTTGATATTATTGTTGGATCTGATTTTAACAGCTAACATTTCAATGTCCGTAATAAATACATATGTCGATAGTGGACAACCTTGTTTTACTCCTCTTGACAGTTGAATTATTTCTGAGAAGTAGCCCTTATTGGCTATTTTACACCTGTGGTTGGCACATACAGGGCCTTCGGAAAGTATTCAGACCCCCTCGTCTTTTGCCACATTTTGTTATGTTACAGCCTTATTCTAAAATGTATTAAATAAAATAAAAAAGCCTCAGCAATCTACACAAAATACCCCATAATGACAAAGTGAAAACAGGTTTTTAGAAATGTTGGCTGATTTATAATAAATGAAAAACATACAAATGTAATAATAATAATAATAATATTTAAATAACTATTCAGCCCCTATGAGACTCAAAATTGAGGGTAGCTGCATCCTTGAGATGTTTCTATAACTTGATTGGAGTCTAAACTAAATAAGTCAAATAAATTAATTTGATTGGACATGATTTGGAAAAAAAAAAATAATCCATCTACTTTACGAATCTGTTTGGACAATTTGCACATTCGGATCACAAATGTTGTTAATTAATATCATCAACCCCTTTGAGTTTCTTTGCCTATCTCAGTTCCTCAGTCTTTCTCTCAGCGCTCTACTAGGCTATTCATGGAGAATAACAGCCTCACCAGGTTAAGGGAGGGACGTTTAAAACCAAAAGAAAGAGTGCCGCTCTGTCACAATAAAACGGATGAATATCTCCCTCTATCCCTCCTCTCTCTCTCCCTCTATCCCTCCTCTCTCTCCCTCCCCCCCTATCCCTCCTCTCTCTCTCCCTCTATCCCTCCTCTCTCTCTCCCTCTATCCCTCCTCTCTCTCCCTTCCCCCTATCCCTCCTCTCTCTCTCTATCCCTCCTCTCTCTCTCCCTCTATCCCTCCTCTCTCTCTCTATCCCTCCTCTCTCTCTCTATCCCCCTCCCTCTCTCCCTCCTCCCTCTCTCCCTCCCCCCTCTCTCTCTCCTCCCTCTTCCCTCTTCTCTCCTCCCTAATCTCTCCACCTTCTCTCCCTCCACCCTCTCTCCCTCCACCCTCTCTCCCTTTCTCCCTCTCTCCCTCCCCCTCTTCCCTCCTCTCTCTCCCTCTCGCCCTCCTCCCTCTCTCCCTCCACCCCCTCTCCCTCCTCCCTCTCTCCCTCCTCCCTCTCTCCCTCTCTCCCTCGCTCCCTCCTCCCTCTTCCCTTTTCCCTCCTCCCTCTTCCCTCTTCCCTCTCTCCCTCCTCCCTCTCTCCACCCAACCTCTCTCCCTCTCCCCCTCTCTCCCTCTTCCCTCTCCCCCTCCTCCCTCTCCCTCTCACCCTCTCTCCCTCCTCCCTCTCTCCCTCCTCCCTCTCCCCCTCCACCCTTCTCTCCTTCTGTCTCCATGGTCATCATTATAATGCGTTGTGTTTGATGGCATAGTTTTTCTTGTGCCTAGTACTTTTGATCTTGTGTCTCTCTTTCTCTCTCTTTGTACGCTAAGCTGCATCTCTCCACCTCTGCTTGTGTGTTTCTTTGAACGTTGCATTTTAAACTCAATTAACCGCCACTTAGGAGCCTACATTGTATAATGGTGTGTTTTCCTGAGTGCTACGGCTAATTAGAGAGAGAGAGGGGGTGGAGAGAGAGATAGAGAGATGGGGGGGAGACAGAGAGAGAGAGGGGGGTCGGAGAGGGAGAGAGAGAGGGGGTGGAGAGTGAGAGATAGGGGAGAGAGAGATGGGGGAGAGAGAGAGGGGTGGGGGAGAGGGAGAGAGAGAGGGGGAGAGAGAGAGAGAGATGAGGGGGAGACAGAGAGAGAGAGAGAGAGGGGGAGAGAGACACAGAGAGAGAGAGAGAGAGAAAGAGAGAGAGAGAGAGAGAGAGAGAGACACAGAGAGAGAGAGAGAGAGAGAGAGAGAGAGAGAGAGAGAGAGACAGAGAGAGAGAGAGAGAGAGAGAGAGAGAGAGAGAGAGAGAGAGAGGGAGAGAGACACAGAGAGAGAGAGAGAGAGAGAGAGAGACACAGAGAGAGAGAGAGAGAGAGAGAGAGAGAGAGAGAGAGAGAGACACAGAGAGAGAGAGAGAGAGAGAGAGAGAGAGAGAGAGAGAGAACACAAAGCTTTGATGAATTCACTAAACAGTACAGATCCAAATCAGTGTGAAACCGCCCCATGACCCTATGTTGACCCATAGTAGGATAATCCAGCACTCTGATTCGATAGTACATCAATGGATTTATTCTGATTGGATGGTAATCATTTAGCTGTATAGTATGAGAAGTTTGCCTAATTACAGACCACCTTACAGACCAGATATGAGGTATATGATTGGTATTTTATAGATATAAGGTATACAATATATATACAGATAGGTATGAGGTATATGATAGGTATGAGGTATATGATAGGTATGAGGTATATGATAGATATGAGGTATATGATAAGTATGAGGTATATGATAGGTATGAGGTATATGATAGGTATGAGGTATATGATAGATATGATAGGTATATGATAGGTATGAGGTATATGATAGATATGAGGTATATGATAGGTATATGATAGGTATATGATAGGTATGAGGTATATGATAGATATGAGGTATATGATAGGTATGAGGTATATGATAGGTATGAGGTATATGATAGGAATGAGGTATATGATAGATATGATAGGTATATGATAGGTATGAGGTATATGATAGGTATTTGATAGGTATGAGGTATATGATAGGTATGAGGTATATGATAGATATGATAGGTATATGATAGATATGAGGTATATGATAGATATGATAGGGATATGATAGATATGATAGGTATATGATAGGTATATGATAGGTATGAGGTATATGATAGATATGAGGTATATGATAGATATGATAGGTATATGATAGGTATGAGGTATATGATAGATATGAGGTATATGATAGGTATATGATAGATATGAGGTATATGATAGGTATGAGGTATATGATAGGTATGAGGTATACGATAGGTATATGATAGGTATATGATAGATATGAGGTATATGATAGGTATGAGGTATATGATAGGTATATGATAGATATGAGGTATATGATAGGTATGAGGTATATAATAGGTATGAGGTATATGATAGGTATATGATAGATATGAGGTATATGATAGGTATATGATAGATATGATAGATATGATAGGTATATGATAGATATGAGGTATATGATAGGTATATGATAGGTATGAGGTATATGATAGGTATATGATAGATATGAGGTATATGATAGGTATGAGGTATATGATAGGTATGAGGTATATGATAGGTATATGATAGATATGAGGTATATGATAGGTATGAGGTATATGATAGGTATGAGGTATATGATAGATATGAGGTATATGATAAGTATGAGGTATATGATAGGTATGAGGTATATGATAGGTATGAGGTATATGATAGATATGATAGGTATATGATAGGTATGAGGTATATGATAGATATGAGGTATATGATAGGTATATGATAGGTATATGATAGGTATGAGGTATATGATAGATATGATAGGTATATGATAGATATGATAGGTATATGATAGGTATATGATAGGTATGAGGTATATGATAGATATGAGGTATATGATAGATATGATAGGTATATGATAGGTATGAGGTATATGATAGATATGAGGTATATGATAGGTATATGATAGATATGAGGTATATGATAGGTATGAGGTATACGATAGGTATATGATAGGTATATGATAGGTATATGATAGATATGAGGTATATGATAGGTATGAGGTATATGATAGGTATATGATAGATATGAGGTATATGATAGGTATGAGGTATATGATAGGTATGAGGTATATGATAGGTATATGATAGATATGAGGTATATGATAGGTATATGATAGATATGATAGATATGATAGGTATATGATAGATATGAGGTATATGATAGGTATATGATAGGTATGAGGTATATGATAGGTATATGATAGATATGAGGTATATGATAGGTATGAGGTATATGATAGGTATGAGGTATATGATAGGTATATGATAGATATGAGGTATATGATAGGTATGAGGTATATGATAGGTATGAGGTATATGATAGGTATATGATAGATATGAGGTATATGATAGGTATGAGGTATATGATAGATATGAGGTATATGATAGATATGAGGTATATGATAGATATGAGGTATATGATAGGTATATGATAGATATGAGGTATATGATAGGTATGAGGTATATGATAGATATGAGGTATATGATAGGTATGAGGTATATGATAGGTATGAGGTATATGATAGATATGAGGTATATGATAGGTATGAGGTATATGATAGGTATGAGGTATATGATAGGTATATGATAGATATGAGGTATATGATAGGTATGAGGTATATGATAGATATGAGGTATATGATAGGTATGAGGTATATGATAGGTATGAGGTATATGATAGGTATGAGGTATATGATAGGTATATGATAGGTATGAGGTATATGATAGGTATGAGGTATATGATAGGTATATGATAGGTATATGATAGGTATGAGGTATATGATAGGTATATGATAGATATGAGGTATATGATAGGTATGAGGTATATGATAGGTATATGATAGATATGAGGTATATGATAGGTATGAGGTATATGATAGGTATGAGGTATATGATAGGTATATGATAGATATGAGGTATATGATAGGTATACGATAGATATGATAGATATGATAGGTATATGATA
>NC_088402.1:6335359-6337859 GCF_034236695.1 Oncorhynchus nerka
TGTCGTACACGTCGATCCAGAGCATCCCAAACATGCTCAATGGGTGAGTATGCAGGCCATTGAAGACTGGGACATTTTCAGCTTCCAGGAATCGTGTGCAGATCCTTGCGACATGGGGACATCCATTATCATGCTGAAACATGAGGTGACTGCGGATTGATGGTATGACCACGGGCCTCAGGATCTCATCACTGTGTGTCTGTGCATTCAAATTGCCATTGATACAATGCAATTGTGTTCGTTATCCGTAGCTTATGCCTGCCCATATCATAACCCCACCACCACCATGGGGCTCCACCACCATGGGGCACTCTGTTCCCAACGTTGGCATCAGAAAACCTCTCACCCACACGACGCCAAACACGTGGTCTGTTTGGGTACCGGTGGCCATCGAAGGCATTTGCCCACTGAAGTCAGTTATGACGCCGAACTGCAGTCAATTCAAAACCCTTGTGTGAACGACGAGCATGCAGATGAGCTTCCCAGATGAGCTTCCCTGAGATAATATCTGACAGTTCGTGCAGAAGGTCTTTGATTGTGCAAACCCACAGTTTCATCAGCTGTACAGGTGGCTGGTCTCAGACGATCCCGCAGGTGAAGAAGCCGGATGTGGAGGTCCTGGGCTGGCGTGGTTAGACGTACTGCCAAATTCTCTAATGTGACCTTGGAGGCGGCTTATGGTAGAGAAATTAACATTCAATTCTCTGGCAACAGTTCTGGTGGACATTCATGCAGTCAGCATGCCAATTGCACTCTCCCTCAAAACTTGAAACATCTGTGTCATTTTGTTGTATGACAAAGCTTCACATTTTAGAGTAGCCTTTTATTATCC
This sequence comes from Oncorhynchus nerka, assembly GCF_034236695.1. NCBI lineage: Eukaryota > Metazoa > Chordata > Actinopteri > Salmoniformes > Salmonidae > Oncorhynchus > Oncorhynchus nerka. Next base: position 6,336,192 of record NC_088402.1, read on the forward strand.
CCAGCACAAGGTGCACCTGTGTAATGATAATGCTGTTTAATCAGCTTCTTTATATGCCACACCTTTCAGGTGGATGGATTACCTTGACAAAGGAGAAATGCTCAGTAACAGGTAAACACATTTGTGCCCAGAGGAATACGCTTTTTGTGCGTATGGAACATTTCTGGGATATTTTATTTCAGCTCATGAAACATGAGACCAACCATTTACATGTTGCATTTATATTTTTGTTCATTATACCGAGCCGTGAAAAAAGTAGTTGCCCTCTTTCTGATTTACTCTGTTTCTGATTTTTTTTATAATGAATGTTATCAGATCTTTAACCAAAGGCTAATATTCGATAAACGGAAACCTGAGTTTACAAATAACCAAACAAAATAGATACTTATTTTATTTTATTTCATTAACATAATTATGCAACACCCAATGCCCCTGTGTGATTATACTCAATAAGTGGTTGTGCCACCTTTAGCTGCAATGACTCCAACCAACCACTTCCTGTAGTTGATCAGTCCACCTTTAGCTGCAATGACTCCAACCAACCACTTCCTGTAGTTGATCAGTCCACCTTTAGCTGCAAGGACTCCAACCAACCACTTCCTGTAGTTGATTAGTCCACCTTTAGCTGCAATGACTCCAACCAACCACTTCCTGTAGTTGTTGATCAGTCCACCTTTAGCTGCAGTGACTCCAACCAACCACTTCCTGTAGTTGTTGATCAGTCCACCTTTAGCTGCAATGACTCCAACCAACCACTTCCTGTAGTTGTTGATCAGTCCACCTTTAGCTGCAGTGACTCCAACCAACCACTTCCTGTAGTTGTTGATCAGTCTCTCACGTCACTGTGGAGGAATTTTGGCCCCCTCTTCCATGCAGAACTGCTGTAACTCAGTGACATTTGTGGGTTTTCAAGCATGAACAGCTCGTTTTAAGTCCTGCCACAACATCTCATTTGGGATTAGGTCTGGACATTGACTAGGCCATTCCAAATGTATTGCGTTTTAGCCATTTTCATGTAGACTTGATTGTGTGTTTTGGATCATTGTCTTACTGCATGACCCAGCTGTGCTTCAGCTCACAAACAGATGGCCTGACATTCTCCTGTACAATTCTCTGATACAGAGCAGAATTCATGGTTCATTCTATTAAGACAAATCGTCCAGGTCCTGAGGCATCAAAGCATCTCCCCAAACAAGCATTAGTACTAAATTATAACACGGTACAGCTTCGGTTAGCTACGCATGTCTACAAGTATCTACCAATCTCCCTTTTAAAAATGTCATTCTCTCAAACTCTGCTTCTCGCTCTGTCCATATAGCATTATTATTCTCCATTCCTCATTTTCATCATCTTCCTCTCACTCTTCCTCTCTCCCTTCATACCTCCTCTTCCACCTCTTTCTCTCTCCCTTCATGCCTTCTCTTCCACCTCTTCCTCTCTCCCTTCATGCCTTCTCTTCCACCTCTTCCTCTCTCCCTTCATGCCTTCTCTTCCACCTCTTCCTCTCTCCCTTCATGCCTTCTCTTCCACCTCTTCCTCTCTCCCTTCATGCCTTCTCTTCCACCTCTTCCTCTCTCCCTTCATGCCTTCTCTTCCACCTCTTCCTCTCTCCCTTCATGCCTTCTCTTCCACCTCTTCCTCTCTCCCTTCATGCCTTCTCTTTCTCTT
>NC_088402.1:6345359-6350359 GCF_034236695.1 Oncorhynchus nerka
TATAGTACAGTAGATATAGTACAGTAGATATAGTAGATATGGTATAGTATATATAGTATAGTAGATATAGTACAGTAGATATAGTATAGTAGATATAGTATAGTAGATATAGTACAGTAGATATAGTATAGTAGGTCTAGTACAGTAGATATAGTACAGTAGATATAGTAGAGTAGATATAGTACAGTAGATATAGTACAGTAGATATGGTATAGTAGATATAGTACAGTAGATATAGTAGAGTAGATATAGTAGAGTAGATATAGTACAGTAGATATAGTACAGTAGATATGGTATAGTAGATATAGTAGCTATAGTACAGTAGATATAGTACAGTAGATATAGTACAGTAGATAAAGTACAGTATATATAGTATAGTAGATATAGTACAGTAGATATAGTAGAGTAGATATAGTAGAGTAGATATAGTACAGTAGATATAGTACAGTAGATATAGTACAGTAGATATAGTATAGTAGATATAGTACAGTAGATATAGTATAGTAGATATAGTAGATATAGTAGATATAGTACAGTAGATATAGTACAGTAGATATAGTATAGATATAGATAGTAGATATAGTAGTAGATATAGTACAGTAGATATAGTAGATATAGGATATAGTAGATATAGTATAGTAGATATAGTACAGTAGATATAGTAGAGTAGATATAGTAGATATAGTACAGTAGATATACTGTAGATATATAGTATAGCAGATATAGTACAGTATATATAGTACAGTAGATATAGTATAGTAGATATAGTATAGTAGATATAGTACAGTAGATATAGTACGGTAGATATAGTATATTAGATATAGTATAGTAGATATAGTACAGTAGATATAGTAGATATGGTATAGTAGATATAGTATAGTAGATATAGTACAGTAGATATAGTACAGTAGATATAGTACAGTAGATATAGTATAGTAGATATAGTACAGTAGATATAGTACAGTAGATATAGTACAGTAGATATAGTATAGATATAGTAGTAGATATAGTAGAGTAGATATAGTAGATTAGTACAGTAGATATAGTAGATATAGTAGATATAGTACAGTAGATATAGTAGATATAGTACAGTAGATATAGTACGGTAGATATAGTAGATATAGTACAGTAGTTATAGTAGATATAGTACAGTAGATATAGTACAGTAGATATAGTAGATATAGTACTGTAGATATAGTAGATATAGTACAGTAGATATAGTAGATATAGTACAGTAGATATAGTACAGTAGATATAGTAGATATAGTACAGTAGATATAGTACAGTAGATATAGTAGATATAGTACAGTAGATATAGTACAGTAGGTATAGTAGATATAGTACAGTAGATATAGTACAGTAGATATAGTAGATATAGTACTGTAGATATAGTAGATATAGTACAGTAGATATAGTAGATATAGTACAGTAGATATAGTACTGTAGATATAGTAGATATAGTACAGTAGATATAGTACTGTAGATATAGTAGATATAGTACAGTAGATATAGTAGATATAGTACAGTAGATATAGTAGATATAGTACAGTAGATATAGTAGATATATTACAGTAGATATAGTAGATATAGTACAGTAGATATAGTAGATATAGTACAGTAGATATACTAGATATGGTATAGTAGATATAGTATAGTAGATATAGTAGAGTAGATATAGTAGATTGGTACAGTAGATATAGTAGATATAGTACAGTAGATATAGTAGATATAGTACAGTAGATATAGTAGATATAGTACAGTAGATATAGTAGATATAGTACAGTAGATATAGTACTGTAGATATAGTAGATATAGTATAGTAGGTATAGTACAGTAGATATAGTAGATATAGTACAGTAGATATAGTAGATATAGTATAGTAGTAGTATAGTACAGTAGATATAGTAGATATAGTACTGTAGATATAGTAGATATAGTACAGTAGATATAGTACAGTAGATATAGTAGATATAGTACTGTAGATATAGTACAGTAGATATAGTAGATATAGTACTGTAGATATAGTAGATATAGTACAGTAGATATAGTACAGTAGATATAGTAGATATAGTACAGTAGATATAGTACAGTAGATATAGTAGATATAGTACTGTAGATATAGTAGATATAGTACAGTAGATATAGTACTGTAGATATAGTAGATATAGTACAGTAGATATAGTACTGTAGATATAGTAGATATAGTACAGTAGATATAGTACTGTAGATATAGTAGATATAGTACAGTAGATATAGTACAGTAGATATAGTACTGTAGATATAGTAGATATAGTACAGTAGATATAGTACAGTAGATATAGTAGATATAGTACAGTAGATATAGTACAGTAGATATAGTACTGTAGATATAGTAGATATAGTACAGTAGATATAGTACAGTAGATATAGTAGATATAGTACAGTAGATATAGTACAGTAGATATAGTAGATATAGTACAGTAGATATAGTACAGTAGATATAGTAGATATAGTACTGTAGATATAGTAGATATAGTACAGTAGATATAGTACAGTAGATATAGTAGATATAGTACTGTAGATATAGTACAGTAGATATAGTAGATATAGTACTGTAGATATAGTAGATATAGTACAGTAGATATAGTACAGTAGATATAGTAGATATAGTACAGTAGATATAGTACAGTAGATATAGTGTATATCTACTGTTTGGTTCTCATGTAATTGATCTGTTCCAGAGCTTGTACACCTGATTGAACTTGTCAACTAACCCTCTATTGTAGCTCTTTGATCGCCAGTTCGTTGTAAAATACAGTAAAACAGGACTTTCAACATTCATTCAGAACTGAAAATGAACCTGATTTCAACGTCAGAAAAATACATATTTTCACCTTTTATTCAGAACCTAAAATGAACATAACTTCAACGTCTGGAAAATACGTATTTTAAACATCGTTCTGCTTACTGGGTTCAGATTTGGGAATGCACCCAAAAGTACTTGCCAGTGTTGATCGGTCAACTCAAATTTGGATTGAAATGGCATGAAATTGCGTTGACAGAGGAGGTTTTACTGAATTAATGCATTATAGCAGTGTCGGTCTCGTGTGTTGATCTAGCTAATTAGCTACCTAGCATGTGTACACTCCCTGCAACACACAGCCAATGCACTACTTGTTATGTGTATTGGCCAGGTTAAGATTCAACGTAGTTAGCTAACTGTTTCTTAGCAAAGACAATGTGTTTCATCAGCTAAAGTTTGTTTTGTGAGAGGCTGGTCTTGGATGAGGAAACGTAGGCCAGCTAGCGGTGTTTGTGCTGAATCTGACATCTGGCTTCACACTTATCTAGCAGTTTGACTGTATCATGCCGGAGTAGCTAGACTTTGGGAAAGGCGTGTCGCTAGCGGGACACCTCAACTACATCCGGTGAAATTGCGGAGCGTGAAATTCAAACTACAGTATTGTAAATATTTAACTTTCATAAAATCACAATTGTAAAACATCAAAATATGTCTTTACCTTTTGGACAAAATTATAATAATATTCAGAGTTATGAAGTTATGAAAACTGGTTGTTTTGCAAATGTTAAACTTATAATATGGCTGCTAATACAGGAAAAGATAAATCAAAGTCCAAGTATACAGATCTGACGATATCCTTACAAAACAAATGTAATCAGAATACAAAATATCTCCTTCACGATTTGCCCAAATGTACCTGGGTGACTTCACACTAAATGTCATGTAGTTCGCTCGTACTTCAAGTTATCCATCTGAAACTTTGCACAAACACTGCTGCCACCTTGTGGACACCATCGGAATTACAACCAGAGTTATGGCTAGAACAGGGACCTTTCTGTTGCATTTCAAAGACGGTGGGGAATAAAATGTTTTTTATTTTTATTTTCTTCGACCAGATCTATTGCGTTATTTTCTCCTACATTCACTTCAATTCACATTTCCACAAACTTCAAATGGTACCAAGAATATGCATATTTTTGCTTCAGGTCCTGAGCTACAGGCAGTTAGATTTGGGTATGTCATTGCATTGTCAGAAATGTTACGAGAAGTTAGCACATCGTTAGTTCTTATTGGACAGAAATGGGCATGTTGCAACTGCTACCTTTTTTAAGTGCAATGGTCACTGTATGGACGATATAGTCTTGTTTTAATCTGATGTCTAGAATTTAAGCTAGGTCAGCGCAGAAAATACTCTGAAAACAATTGTTAACAATGAGCTTTTTTAACCAATGCAAACTATAATACACTAAGCCATTGTAAGAAACAGAATCCACACGAACCACCACATGAGATCACTATTTCTCCAAAAATAGTGATAATTCTAAGTTTCTACTCTCCTAATTTTTGTCTGCAAATGTAATATTATTTCACACATCTGTTCTTCATCTGTAAAACAAATCTGAGCTGCATGCGATGGAGCAAGGCACAGGAAAAAAACATGTTTGCGCGAATAACTCGAAAAATGTCATCCATAAATCTACTAATACATGAATTCATAAATAAATAAAAAATACACTTTCAATATAAGAAACATAGCAACCGAAATAAACGTTATTTCAACCTTGTAATACATTTTCTTAAAAGTTGTTCTAGAATCTAATTATCAATATAATAAAACTATGCCTAAGATATTTCCTTGAAAAGTATTCTCAAACATCATAGCTGACTTTAGCAAGGCACTGTGCAGATTCATTCATTTTCAGCACGGGAAGATTAGCTAGCGTTACGGCGTTGACTAGTGGGGATCTTAATAAAAATGACAAATTACAAATGAGGATTTTTTTGGATTCATTTTTAATACATTTTGAGGATTTGTTTGGGGGGGATAATTATTAGAGATTATTTAAGGCTGTTTGTCAACAGAACCCTAAATCTTAGGCTGACGTGATTGGCACCAATAACCTATGTAAGGCCTGTATCAATAGATTACCAGTTGCATTTGTTTGATATGAAAAGGAGACAGAAAAGTGACAGATTAGGGAAGTTACAAAGTGTCCAG
>NC_088402.1:6355359-6365359 GCF_034236695.1 Oncorhynchus nerka
GGACAGTAATGGAGCAGTCTGGGACATTAATGGAGCAGTCTGGGACAGTAGTGGTGCATTCTGGGACAGTAATGGTGCAGTCTGGGACAGTAATGGTGCATTCTGGGACAGTAATGGTGCAGTCTGGGACAGTAATGGTGCATTCTGGGACAGTAGTGGAGCAGTCTGGGACAGTAATGGTGCAGACAGTAATGGTGCAGTCTGGGACAGTAATGGTGCAGTCTGGGACAGTAGTGGAGCAGACAGTAATGGTGCAGACAGTACTGGAGCAGACAGTAATGGTGCAGACAGTAATGGAGCAGTCTGGGACAGTAATGGTGCAGACAGTAATGGTGCAGACAGTAATGGAGCAGTCTGGGACAGTGATGGAGCAGACAGTAGTGGTGCAGTCTGGGACAGTAATGGTGCATTCTGGGACAGTAATGGAGCAGACAGTAATGGAGCAGTCTGGGACAGTAATGGTGCATTCTGGGACAGTAATGGTGCAGTCTGGGACAGTAATGGTGCAGTCTGGGACAGTAATGGAGCAGTCTGGGACAGTAATGGAGCAGTCTGGGACAGTAATGGTGCAGTCTGGGACAGTAAAGGTGCATTCTGGGACAGTAAAGGTGCATTCTGGGACAGTAATGGTGCAGTCTTCATCATGCAGTTCCAGCTGGACTTCTACAGGATCAAAGAGAGAGAACAGCTGATAAAAATCTCTCTCTGTGACGACTCCCCCATCCTGAGTCAGTCTGATCACACCTCTTCAAACTGTCCTGCAGAAGAACAGAAGAACATAGTCACCTCCCCCCCCCCCCCCAGCACTGAACACACCCAGGTCCCACAATGCACTGCTCCTCCATCACTGAGAGGGATACATTCACAGATCTGGAGAGAGACATGGTGGAGCACAGAGAGCTGGAGAGAGACATGGTGGAGCACAGAGAGCTGGAGAGAGACATGGTGGAGCACAGAGAGCTGGAGAGAGACATGGTGGAGCACAGAGAGCTAGTCCACACAATACAGACAGAACAAACCCACAAAACAGATCAGCACAACAACATCCCCCCCACCCCCTCCTAACAGACTCCACCCCCTACTAACAGACTCCACCCCCTCCTAACAGACTCCACCCCACCCCCCAACAGCAACATGCCTTTACTCTGTTGAATCACGACAACAGTACATACATACTCTACTTAAAAATAAGGAACAGCACGTCAGAAATCAATTCAATGTAATTGAAGAATCCATAGAATCTAACCACTTCTGGGAAAATTGGAAAACACTAAACAAACAACAACACGAAGAGTTATCTATCCAAAACAGAGATGAATGGATAAACTACTTCCCCAATCGTTTTGGCTCTATAACAAAGAACAAACAGCAAAAATATATACATGATCATCAACTATTAAAGACTACCAGAACCCACTGGATTCTCCAATTACATTGAATGAACTACAAGACAAAATACAAACCCCTCCAACCCAAAAGGCCTTTGGGGTTGATTGTATCTTAAATTAAATAATAAAACATACAGACCACAAATTCCAATTGGCTATACTTAAACCCTTTAACCACGTCCTTTAACGTCAACAGCAAACTTTGGAAAATCAAAACAGTGTACTGAGCAAATGTCAAATTGGCTTTTTACCAAATTACCGTACGACAGACCACGTATTCACCCTGCACACCCTAATTGGCAAAGAAACAAACCCAAAAAAAAGGCAGTCTGCTCTCTTGATTTCATAAAAGCTTTCAACCCAATTTGGCACGAGGGTCTGCTACACAAATTGATGGAAAGTGGTGTTGGGAGAAAAGCATACGACATTGTAAAATCCATGTACACAAACAACAAGTGTGCATTTAAAATAGCCAAAAAACACACACAGTTTTTCCACGGGGCCGTCCGGTGAGACAGGGATGCAGCTTAAGCTCCACCCTCTTCAAAATATATATAGACAAATTGGCGAGGGCACTAGAATAGTCTGCAGCACCCGGCCTCACCCTACTAGAATCTGAAGTCAAATGTCTACTGTTTGCTGATGATCTGGTGCTTCTGTCACCAACCAAGGAGGGCCTACAGCAGCACCTAGATATTATTTACTGATTCTGCCAGACCTGGGCCCTGACAGTAAATCTCAGTAAGACCAAAATAATGGTGTTCCAAAAAAGGTCCAGTTGCCAGGACCACAAATACGAATCCCATCTAGACACCGTTGCCATAGAGCACACAAAAAACTATACATACCTTGGCCTAAACATCAGTGCCACAGGAAACTTCCACAAAGCTGTGATCGATCTGAGAGACAAGGCAAGAAGGGCCTTCTATACCATCAAAAGGAACATCCAATTCAACATACCAATTAGGATCTGGCTAAAAATACTTGAATCAGTTTTCGAACCCAATTCACAAAATGGGACAAACACCAAATTGTGAATCTGCACGCAGAATTTTGCAGAAATATCCTCAGTGTACAACGTAAACACCAAATAATGCATGCAGAGCAGAATTAGGCCGATTCCTGCTAATTATCAAAATACAGAAAAGAGCAGTTAAATTCTATAACCACCTAAAAGGAAGCGATTCCCAAACCTTTCACAACAAAGCCATCATCTACAGAGAGATGTTCACAAACACAAACAGACCCCACAGAGCCCCAGGACAGCAGCACAATTAGACCCAATCAAATCATGAGAAAACAAAAAGATAATTACTTGACACATGGAAAGAATTTACAAAAAAACTGCTATTTGACCCTAAACAGAGAGTACACAGTGGCAGAATACCTGACCACTGTGATTGACACAAAATTAAGGAAATATTTACAGACTCAGTGAGCATAGCCTTGTTATTGAGAAAGGCCGCCGTAGGCAGACATGGCTCTCAAGAGAAGACAGGCTATGTGCTCACTGCCCACAAAATGAGGTGGAAACTGAGCTGCACTTCCTAACCTCCAGCCAAATGTATGACCATATTAGAGATACATATTTCCCTCAGATTACACAGAGAGAGAGAGAGAGAGAGAGAGGGAGAGGGAGAGAGAGCGAGAGTTTCCTGCTATACTCAGCTCCCTGTTTCAGGCCGCAGTAGCCACTGCAGGGCCCTGTGGGAACGATCTGGACCTTGTACTTGCCCCTAATTAACACCTCTCTACTTTCCCTCATTTTGGAGAGAGGGAGGGAGGGAGGGAGGGAGGGAGGGAGGGAGATGGCAAGTGGTACTGCTTGTTTGTAGGTGACCAAATACTTATTTTCCACCATAATTTGCAAATAAATTCATTAAAAATCCTACAATGTGATTTTCTGGATTTTTTTTCTCATTTTGTCTGTCATAGTTGAAGTGTACCTATGATGAAAATTACAGGCCTCTCTCATCTTTTTAAGTGGGAGAACTTGCACAATTGGTGGCTGTTTCAAGGACAGCTTTTTTCCATCTACGTAACAGAAACTTTCTGTCCAAAAATGATGCAGAAAAATTAATCCATGCTTTTGTCACTTCTAGGTTAGACTACTGCAATGCTCTACTTTCCGGCTACCCGGATAAAGCACTAAATAAACTTCAGTTAGTGCTGAATACGGCTGCTAGAATCCTGACTAGAAACAAAAAATGTGATCATATTACTCCAGTACTAGCCTCCCTACACTGGCTTCCTGTCAAGGCAAGGGCTGATTTCAAGGTTTTACTGCTAACCTACAAAGCTATACATGGGCTTGCTCCTACCTATCTCTCTGAGTTGGTCCTGCCGTACATACCTACACGTACGCTACGGTCACAAGACGCAGGCCTCCTAATTTTCCCTAGAATTTCTAAGCAAACAGCTGGAGGCAGGGCTTTCTCCTATAGAGCTCCATTTTTATGGAATGGTCTGCCTACCCATGTGAGAGACGCAAACTCGGTCTCAACCTTTAAGTCTTTACTGAAGACTCATCTCTTCAGTGGGTCATATGATTGAGTGTAGTCTGGCCCAGGAGTGGGAAGGTGAACGGAAAGGCTCTGGAGCAATGAACCGCCCTTGCTGTCTCTGCCTGGCCGGTTCCCCTCTCTCCACTGTGATTATCTGCCTCTAACCCTATTACAGGGGCTGAGTCACTGGCTTACTGGTGCTCTTTCATACCGTCCCTAGGAGGGGTGCGTCACTAGAAGGGGTGCGTCACTAGAGTGGGTTGAGTCACTGACGTGATCTTCCTGTCTGGGTTGGCGCCCCCCCCTTGGGTTGTGCCGTGTCAGAGATTTTTGTGGGCTATACTCGGCCTTGTCTCAGGATGGTAAGTTGGTGGTTGAAGATATCCCTCTAGTGGTGTGGGGGCTGTGCTTTGGCAAAGTGGGTGGGGTTATATCCTTCCTGTTTGGCCCTGTACGGGGGTATCATCGGATGGAGCCACAGTGTCTCCTGACCCCTCCTGTTTCAGCCTCCAGTATTTATGCTGCAGTAGTTTATGTGTCGGGGGCTAGGGTCAGTTTGTTATATCTGAAGTACCTCTCCTGTCCTATCCAGTGTCCTGTGTGAATTTAAGTTTGCTCTCTCTAATTCTCTTTCTCTCTTTCTTTCTCTCTCTCGGAGGACTACCTGGCATGATGACTCCTTGCTGTCCCCAGTCCACCAGGCCGTGCTGCTGCTCCAGTTTCAACTGTTCTGCCTGTGATTATTATTATTTGACCATGCTGGTCATCCATGAACATTTGAACATCTTGGCCATGTTCTGTTATAATCTCCACCTGGCAAAGCCAGAAGAGGACTGGCCACCCCACATAGCCTGGTTCCTCTCTAGGTTTCTTCCTATGTTTTGGCCTTTCTAGGGAGTTTTTCCTAGCCACCGTGCTTCTAGACCTGCATTGCTTGCTGTTTGGGGGTTTTAGGCTGGGTTTCTGTACAGCACTTTGAGATATCAGCTGATGTAGGAAGGGCTCTATAAATAAATTTAAATACATTTTATTTGATTTTGATTTAAAATTAATGTACAAAAGGGAAATTAAATAAACATTAATATATGTTGTATTTACAATGGTGTTTGTTCTTCACTGGTTGACCTTTTCTTGTGGCAACAGGTCACACATCTTGTTGCTGTGATGGAACACTGTGGTATTTCACCCAGTAGATATGGGAGTTTATCAATATCGGGTTTGTTTTCAAATTCTTTGTGGGTCTGTGTAATCTGAGGAAAATATTTGTCTCTAATATGGTCATACATTTGACAGGAGGTCAGGAAGTGCAGCTCAGTTTCCACCTCATTTTGTGGGCAGTGAGCACATAGCCTGTCTTCTCTTGAGACACATGTCTGCCTACGGCGGCCTTTCTCAATAGCAAGGCTATGCTCACTGAGTCTGTACATAGTTTGGGTCAGTCACAGTGGTCATGTATTCTACCACTGTGTACTCTCTGTGTAGGGCCAAATAGCATTCTAGTTTGCTCTGTTTTTTGTTAATTCTTAAGTAATTATCTTTTTGTTTTCTCATGATTTGGTTGGGTCTCATTGTGTTGCTGTCCAGGACCAGCTTGCTTAGGGGACTCAGGTTCATCTCTCTGTAGGTGATGGCTTTGTTACGGAAGGTTTGGGAATCGCTTCCTTTTAGGTGGTTATAGAATTTAACGGCTCTTTTCTGGATTTTGATAATTAGTGGGAATTGGCCTAATTCTGCTCTGCATGCATTATTTGGTGTTCTACGTTGTACACAGAGGATATTTTTGCAGAAGTCTACATGCAGAGTCTCAATTTGGTGTTTGTCCCATTTTGTGAAGTCTTGGTTGCTGAGCGGACCCCAGACCTCCCAACCATAAAGGGCAATGGGCTCTATGACTGATTCCAGTATTTAAGTATGTTGAATTTGATGTTCCTTTTGATGGTATAGAAATGCCCTTCTTGCCTTGTCTCTCAGATCGTTCACAGCTTTGTGGAAGTTACCTGATGATTTAGGCTGAGGTATGTGTAGTTACCTGTGGCGCTGATGTTTAGGCCGAGGTATGTGTAGTTACCTGTGGCGCTGATGTTTAGGCTGAGCTATGTATAGTTTTTTGTGGGCTCTATGGCAACGGTTTCTAGATGGAATTTGTATTTGTTGTCCTGGCGACTGGAACTTTTTCGGAACACCATTATTTTGGTCTTACTGAGATTTACTGTCTCTGTCTCTCTCTCTCTCACTGTCTAATGTTTTGCATCGCTTCTGCTCAGCATTTCTCTGATTTTCTCTCTCTCTCCTTTCTGCTACTCATTTGCTCACACGACTTTGATCCTTCACCCTCTCTCTCCACCGCGTCGTTCTCTTTCTCTCCACCCCCTCTCTCCCTTCCTCTCCTTGTCTCTCTCTCCACCCCTCTCTCTCTCCACCCCTCTCTCTCCACCCCTCTCTCTCTCCACTCCCCTCTCTCTCCACCCCTCTCTCTCTCCACCCCCCCTCTCTCTCCACCCCTCTCTCCCTCTCTCTCTCCACCCCTCTCTCTCTCCACCCCCTCTCTCTCCACCCCCTCTCTCTCCTTCCCCTCTCTCCCTTCCCTCTCCCTTCCTCTCCACCCCCTCTCTCCCTTCCTCTTCTTGTCTCTCTCTCCACCACCCCTCTCCACCCCTCTCTCCCTTCCTCTTCTCCCTCTCCACCCCTCTCCCTTCCTCTTCTTGTCTCTCTCTCCACCCCCTCTCTCTCCCTTCCTCTCCACCCCTCTCTCCCTTCCTCTTCTCGTCTCTCTCTCCACCCCCTCTCTCCACCCCCTCTCTCCCCCCCTCTCTCTCCTTGTCTCTCTCTCTCCACCCCTCTTCTCTCTCTCTCCACCCCTCTCTCTCCACCCCCTCTCTCTCCACCCCTCTCTCTCTCCACCTCTCTCTCTCTCCACCCTCTCTCTCTCCACCCCCTCTCTCCCTTCCCTTCTCGTCTCTCTCTCCACCCCCTCTCTCTCCCCCCTCTCTCTCCACCCCCTCTCTCCCTTCCTCTTCTCATCTCTCTCTCCCCCCCTCTCTCTCCACCCCTCTCTCCCTTCCTCTCCTTGTCTCTCTCTCCACCCCCTCTCTCTCCACCCCTCTCTCTCTCTTCTCTCTCTCCACCCCCTCTCTCTCCACCCCTCCTCCCCTTCCTCTCCCCCTCTCTCTCTCCACCCCTCTCTCCCTTCCTCTTCTCGTCATTCTCTCCACCCCCTCTCTCCCCCCTCTTCTTCTCTCTCTCTCCACCCCTCTCTCTCTCCACCCCCCCTCTCTCCCTTCCTCTTCTTGTCTCTCTCTCCACCCCCTCTCTCTTCCTCTCCACCCCTCTCTCCCTTCCTCTTCTCGTCTCTCTCTCTCCACCCCTCTCTCTCCACCCCCTCTCTCCCTTCCTCTCCTTGTCTCTCTCTCCACCCCCTCTCTCTCCACCCCCTCTCTCTCCACCCCTCTCTCTCCACCCCTCTCTCTCTCCACCCCTCTCTCTCTCCACCCCCCTCTCTCTCCACCCCCTCTCTCTCTCCCCCCTCTCTCTCTCCACCCTCTCTCCCTTCCTCTTTCCATTCTCTCCACCCCCTCTCTCTCCACCCCCCTCTCCCTTCCCTTTCCTCTCTCCACCCTCTCTCTCTCCACCCCCTCTCTCTCTTCCTCTTCTCGTCTCTCTCTCCACCCTCTCTCTCCCTTCCTCTCCACCCTCTCTCCCTTCCTCTTCTCTCTCTCTCTCCACCCCTCTCTCTCCACCCCCTCTCCCTTCCTCTCCCCTCTCTCTCTCCACCCCTCTCTCCCTTCCTCTTCTCGTCTCTCTCCACCCCCCCTCTTTCCACCCCCTCTCTCCCTTCCTCTTTCGTCTCGTCTCCACCCTCTCTCTCTCCACCCCTCTCTCTCTCCACCCCCCTCTCCCTTCCTCTTCTCTCTCTCTCTCACCCCTCTCTCTCTCCACCCCCCTCTCTCCCCCTCTTCTCTCTCTCTCTCCACCCCCCCTCTCTCCACCCCTCTCTCCCTTCCTCTCCCTCTCTCTCCACCCCTCTCTCCCTTCCTCTTCTCGTCTCTCTCTCTCCACCCCCTCTCTCTCCACCCCCTCTCCACCCCCTCTCTCCACCCTTCCTCTCTCTCTCTCTCTCCACCCCCTCTCTCCACCCCCTCTCTCCCTTCCTCTCCCCCTCTCTCTCTCCACCCCCTCTCCCTTCCTCTTTCGTCTCTCTCCACCCCCTCTTTCACCCCTCTTCCCTTCCTCTTCTCTCTCTCTCTCTACCCCTCTCTGTCTCCACCCCTCTCTCCCTTCCTCTTCCCCTCTCTCTCTCCACCCCTCTCTCTCTCCACCCCCTCTCTCCCTTCCTCTTCTCCTCCTCTCTCTCCACCCCCTCTCTCTCCACCCCCTCTCTCCCTTCCTCTTCTCGTCTCTCTCTCCACCCCTCTCTCTCTCCACCCCCTCTCTCCCTTCCTCTTCTCGTCTCTCTCTCCACCCCCCTCTCTCTCCACCCCCTCTCTCCTTCCTCTTCTCGTCTCTCTCTCCACCCCTCTCTCTCTCCCCCCTCTCTCCCCTTCCTCTTCTTGTCTCTCTCTCCACCCCCTCTCTCTCCCTTCCTCTCCCCCCTCTCGCCCTTCCTCTTCTCGTCTCTCTCTCCACCCCTCTCTCTCTCCACCCCCTCTCTCCTTCCTCTCCCCTCTCTCTCTCCACCCCTCTCTCCCTTCCTCTTCTCTCTCTCCACCCCCTCTCTCTCCACCCCCCTCTCTCCACCCTCTCTCCCTTCCTCTTCTCGTCTCTCTCTCCACCCTCTCTCTCCACCCCTCTCTCCCTTCCTCTTCTCCTCTCTCTCACCCCCTCTCTCTCCACCCCTCTCTCCCTTCCTCTTCTCCTCTCTCTCTCTACCCCTCTCTCTCTCCACCCCCCTCTCTCCCTTCCTCTTCTCCTCTCTCTCTCCACCCCTCTCTCCTTCCTCTTCTCGTCTCTTTCTCCCCCTCTCTCCACCCCTCTCTCCCTTCCTCTTCTCCTCTCTCTCCACCCCCTCTCTCGCTCTCTCTCCACCCCCTCTCTCTCCACCCCCTCTCTCCTTCCTCTCCCCCTCTCTCTCTCCACCCCTCTCTCCCTTCCTCTTCTCGTCTCTCTCCACCCCCCCTCTTTCCACCCCCTCTCTCCCTTCCTCTTCTCGTCTCTCTCTCCACCCCTCTCTCTCCCACCCCTCTCTCCCTTCCTCTTCTCCTCTCTCTCTCTACCCCTCTCTCTCTCCACCCCCCTCTCCCTTCCTCTTCTCCCTCTCTCTCCACCCCCTCTCTCTCCACCCCCCTCTCTCCCTTCCTCTTCTCGTCTCTCTCTCCACCCCTCTCTCTCTCCACCCCCTCTCTCTCCCTTCCTCTTCTCGTCTCTCTCTCCACCCCCCTCTCTCCACCCCCTCACTCCCTTCCTCTTCTCGTCTCTCTCTCCACCCCTCTCTCTCCACCCCCTCTCTCCCTTCCTCTTCTTGTCTCTCTCTCCACCCCCTCTCTCTCCCTTCCTCTCCACCCCTCTCTCCTTCCCTTCCTCTTCTCATCTCTCTCTCCACCCCTCTCTCTCTCCACCCCCTCTCTCCCTTCCTCTCCCCCTCTCTCTCTCCACCCCTCTCTCCCTTCCTCTTCTCGTCTCTCTCTCCACCCCCTCTCTCTCCCTTCCTCTCCACCCCCTCTCTCCCTTCCTCTTCTCGTCTCTCTCTCCACCCCTCTCTCTCTCCACCCCTCTCTCTCAACCCCCCTCTCTCCACCCCCTCTCTCTTCACCCCCTCTCTCCCTTCCTCTCCCCCTCTCTCTCCACCGCCTCTCTCCTTTCTCTCCCTCTCTCTCTCCACCCCCACTTTCCATTTCTCTCCTCCTCTCTAACCACCCCCTCTCTCTCCACCCCCTCTCTCCCTTTCTCTCCTCTCTCTCTCTCCTCCCCCTCTTTCTTTCTCTCCCCTTTCTCTCTCCACCCCTCTCTCCTTTTCTCTCCCTCCACTCCCCCTCTCCCATTCTCTGCTCCTCTCTCTCTTCACACCCCTCTCTCTTACTCTCCCCCTCTCTATTTCCACCTCCCTCCCTTTCTCTCCTCCTCTCTCGTGAGGAGCAGTGGAACAGTGGAGTGAGGATGTTATTTAGGGACCAC
>NC_088402.1:6367859-6381621 GCF_034236695.1 Oncorhynchus nerka
ACACTGACACACAGTGACACACACTGACACACACACTGACACACACACTGACTCACACAGTGACACACAGTGACACACACTGACACACACTGACACACACACTGACACACACACTGACACACAGTGACACACACTGACACACACACACTGACACACACTGACACACACACTGACACACACACTGACTCACACACTGACACACACAGTGACACACACAGTGACACACACAGTGACACACAGTGACACACACTGACACACACACTGACACACACACTGACTCACACACTGACACACACAGTGACACACACTGACACACACACTGACACACACACACACTCCTTCCGGTACCTGTCACTTGTATCTACTCCACACACTTTAAACATGTGCGTGTGTGCCTTTGAAATCCGTCCCTTTGTGTAACAAAAGTTTGCTGAGGAACCTTTCCTTGATTACCCCACGTCAGCAGCGTAACACCTCTGAAACAGAGGAGAGATAGGAACATAAATGGTCTCTCTCTCTCTCTCTCTCTCTCTCTCTGCGTTTGATCCCAGAACTCTGTGTGTGTGCGTGCGTGCGTGCGTGCGTGCGTGCGTGCGTGCGTGCGTGCGTGCGTGCGTTCGTGCGTGCGTGCGTGTGTGTGAGTAAGATACACGTGTGAGTCAGGAGGTAACAGTTTCTGACTAAACCTTTGAGTTTTGCTTAGAATGTTTCATATGGCGTTGAATGCTGAGACGATCATTGACACTGGGAAGAGTCCTCGTGTGTAACTTATCATCCGTGAGTGTTGTTGACCTGTTGTTTATTCATTATAGGAAGCAGAGGTTTCTGGGGGGTTTCTGGATAGTAGAGACATTATAGGAAGCAGAGGTTTCTGGGGGGTTTCTGGATAGTAGAGACATTATAGGAAGCAGATGTTTCTGGGGGGTTTCTGGATAGTAGAGACATTATAGGAAGCAGAGGTTTCTGGGGGGTTTCTGGATAGTAGAGACATTATAGGAAGCAGAGGTTTCTGGGGGGTTTCTGGATAGTAGAGACATTATAGGAAGCAGAGGTTTCTGGGAGTTCAAGTGTTCGTCACAGCACAATAGGGACCCAATTCAATCAACGCTCCGAACCAGATTTCCAGATGAACTCACCAAAAATGCTTTGAAGATTTTTCTGAGTAAATAAATAATGCAGTTTAGTGTTTCGGTACTCAGAAAACAATGTTCCCAGTATAAAACTAAATAGAAAACATACTCTCTATGGAAAGCCTGCATACACTCCTGTAAATCTAGTTACTGATGTTTATTGAATTTGTCGAGGCTTAGCAAGTGATCACAAGCACCTACTGTTTCTCTGCTACTGAGTTAGTAACATCACCTACTGTTCACCTACTGTCTGGAGTTAGTAGCATCACCTACTGTTCACCTACTGTCTGGAGTTAGTAACATCACCTACTGTTCACCTACTGTCTGGAGTTAGTAGCATCACCTACTGTCTGGAGTTAGTAACATCACCTACTGTCTGGAGTTAGTAACATCACCTACTGTTCATCTACTGTCTGGAGTTAGTAGCATCACCTACTGTCTGGAGTTAGTAGCATCACCTACTGTCTGGAGTTAGTAGCATCATCTACTGTCTGGAGTTAGTAGCATCACCTACTGTCTGGAGTTAGTAGCATCACCTACTGTCTGGAGTTAGTAACATCACCTACTGTCTGGAGTTAGTAGCATCACCTACCTTCTGGAGTTAGTAACATCACCTACTGTCTGGAGTTAGTAGCATCACCTACTGTCTGGAGTTAGTAGCATCACCTACTGTCTGGAGTTAGTAGCATCACCTACTGTCTGGAGTTAGTAGCATCAACTACTGTCTGGAGTTAGTAGCATCATCCTCTGTCTGGAGTTAGTAACATCACCTACTGTCTGGAGTTAGTAACATCACCTACTGTCTGGAGTTAGTAGCATCATCTACTGTCTGGAGTTAGTAACATCAACTACTGTCTGGAGTTAGTAGCATCACCTACTGTCTGGAGTTAGTAGCATCACCTACTGTCTGGAGTTAGTAGCATCACCTACTGTCTGGAGTTAGTAACATCACCTACTGTCTGGAGTTAGTAGCATCACCTACTGTCTGGAGTTAGTAGCATCACCTACTGTCTGGAGTTAGTAGCATCACCTACTGTCTGGAGTTAGTAGCATCACCTACTGTCTGGAGTTAGTAACATCACCTACTGTCTGGAGTTAGTAGCATCACCTACTGTCTGGAGTTAGTAGCATCACCTACTGTCTGGAGTTAGTAGCATCACCTACTGTCTGGAGTTAGTAGCATCACCTACTGTCTGGAGTTAGTAGCATCACCTACTGTCTGGAGTTAGTAACATCACCTACTGTCTGGAGTTAGTAACATCACCTACTGTCTGGAGTTAGTAGCATCATCTACTGTCTGGAGTTAGTAGCATCACCTACTGTCTGGAGTTAGTAGCATCACCTACTGTCTGGAGTTAGTAGCATCATCTACTGTCTGGAGTTAGTAGCATCACCTACTGTCTGGAGTTAGTAGCATCACCTACTGTCTGGAGTTAGTAGCATCACCTACTGTCTGGAGTTAGTAGCATCACCTACTGTCTGGAGTTAGTAGCATCACCTACTGTCTGGAGTTAGTAGCATCACCTACTGTCTGGAGTTAGTAACATCACCTACTGTCTGGAGTTAGTAGCATCATCTACTGTCTGGAGTTAGTAGCATCACCTACTGTCTGGAGTTAGTAGCATCACCTACTGTCTGGAGTTAGTAACATCACCTACTGTCTGGAGTTAGTAGCATCACCTACTGTCTGGAGTTAGTAACATCACCTACTGTCTGGAGTTAGTAGCATCACCTACTGTCTGGAGTTAGTAGCATCACCTACTGCCTGGAGTTAGTAGCATCACCTACTGTCTGGAGTTAGTAGCATCACCTACTGTCTGGAGTTAGTAGCATCATCTACTGTCTGGAGTTAGTAACCACCTACTGTCTGGAGTTAGTAGCATCATCTACTGTCTGGAGTTAGTAACATCACCTACTGTCTGGAGTTAGTAGCATCACCTACTGTCTGGAGTTAGTAGCATCACCTACTGTCTGGAGTTAGTAACATCACCTAATGTCTGGAGTTAGTAGCATCACCTACTGTCTGGAGTTAGTAGCATCACCTACTGTCACCACCTTCCGGAGACACCTGAAACCCCACCTCTTTAAGGAATACCTAGGATAGGATAAAGTAATCCCTCTCACCCCCCCCCCCTTAAAAGATTTAGATGCACTACTGTTCCACTGGATGTCATAAGGTGAATGCACCAATTTGTAAGTCGCTCTGGATAAGAGCGTCTGCTAAATGACTTAAATGTAAATGTAAATGTACTGTCTGGAGTTAGTAGCATCACCTACTGTCTGGAGTTAGTAACATCACCTACTGTCTGGAGTTAGTAGCATCACCTACTGTCTGGAGTTAGTAACATCACCTACTGTCTGGAGTTAGTAGCATCACCTACTGTCTGGAGTTAGTAACATCACCTACTGTTTCTCTGCTACTGAGTTAGTAGCATCACCTACTGTTCATCTACTGTATCGAGTTAGTAACATCATCTACTGTCTGGAGTTAGTAGCATCACCTACTGTCTGGAGTTAGTAGCATCACCTACTGTCTGGAGTTAGTAGCATCACCTACTGTCTGGAGTTAGTAGCATCACCTACTGTCTGGAGTTAGTAGCATCACCTACTGTCTGGAGTTAGTAACATCACCTACTGTCTGGAGTTAGTAGCATCACCTACTGTCTGGAGTTAGTAACATCACCTACTGTTTCTCTGCTACTGAGTTAGTAGCATCACCTACTGTCTGGAGTTAGTAGCATCACCTACTGTCTGGAGTTAGTAACATCACCTACTGTCTGGAGTTAGTAACATCACCTACTGTCTGGAGTTAGTAGCATCACCTACTGTCTGGAGTTAGTAACATCACCTACTGTTTCTCTGCTACTGAGTTAGTAGCATCACCTACTGTTCATCTACTGTATCGAGTTAGTAACATCATCTACTGTCTGGAGTTAGTAGCATCACCTACTGTCTGGAGTTAGTAGCATCACCTACTGTCTGGAGTTAGTAGCATCACCTACTGTCTGGAGTTAGTAACATCACCTACTGTCCGGAGTTAGTAGCATCACCTACTGTCTGGAGTTAGTAACATCACCTACTGTTTCTCTGCTACTGAGTTAGTAGCATCACCTACTGTCTGGAGTTAGTAGCATCACCTACTGTCTGGAGTTAGTAACATCACCTACTGTCTGGAGTTATTAGCATCACCTACTGTCTGGAGTTAGTAGCATCACCTACTGTCTGGAGTTAGTAACATCACCTACTGTTTCTCTGCTACTGAGTTAGTAGCATCACCTACTGTCTGGAGTTAGTAGCATCACCTACCTTCTGGAGTTAGTAACATCACCTACTGTCTGGAGTTAGTAGCATCACCTACTGTCTGGAGTTAGTAGCATCACCTACTGTCTGGAGTTAGTAGCATCACCTACTGTCTGGAGTTAGTAGCATCACCTACTGTCTGGAGTTAGTAGCATCATCCTCTGTCTGGAGTTAGTAACATCACCTACTGTCTGGAGTTAGTAACATCACCTACTGTCTGGAGTTAGTAGCATCATCTACTGTCTGGAGTTAGTAACATCACCTACTGTCTGGAGTTAGTAGCATCACCTACTGTCTGGAGTTAGTAGCATCACCTACTGTCTGGAGTTAGTAGCATCACCTACTGTCTGGAGTTAGTAACATCACCTACTGTCTGGAGTTAGTAGCATCACCTACTGTCTGGAGTTAGTAGCATCACCTACTGTCTGGAGTTAGTAGCATCACCTACTGTCTGGAGTTAGTAGCATCACCTACTGTCTGGAGTTAGTAACATCACCTACTGTCTGGAGTTAGTAGCATCACCTACTGTCTGGAGTTAGTAGCATCACCTACTGTCTGGAGTTAGTAGCATCACCTACTGTCTGGAGTTAGTAGCATCTACTGTCTGGAGTTAGTAGCATCACCTACTGTCTGGAGTTTAACATCACCTACTGTCTGGAGTTAGTAACATCACCTACTGTCTGGAGTTAGTAGCATCATCTACTGTCTGGAGTTAGTAGCATCACCTACTGTCTGGAGTTAGTAGCATCACCTACTGTCTGGAGTTAGTAGCATCACCTACTGTCTGGAGTTAGTAGCATCACCTACTGTCTGGAGTTTAGCATCACCTACTGTCTGGAGTTAGTAGCATCACCTACTGTCTGGAGTTAGTAGCATCACCTACTGTCTGGAGTTAGTAGCATCACCTACTGTCTGGAGTTAGTAGCATCACCTACTGTCTGGAGTTAGTAGCATCACCTACTGTCTGGAGTTAGTAACATCACCTACTGTCTGGAGTTAGTAGCATCATCTACTGTCTGGAGTTAGTAGCATCACCTACTGTCTGGAGTTAGTAGCATCACCTACTGTCTGGAGTTAGTAACATCACCTACTGTCTGGAGTTAGTAGCATCACCTACTGTCTGGAGTTAGTAACATCACCTACTGTCTGGAGTTAGTAGCATCACCTACTGTCTGGAGTTAGTAGCATCACCTACTGCCTGGAGTTAGTAGCATCACCTACTGTCTGGAGTTAGTAGCATCACCTACTGTCTGGAGTTAGTAGCATCATCTACTGTCTGGAGTTAGTAACCACCTACTGTCTGGAGTTAGTAGCATCATCTACTGTCTGGAGTTAGTAACATCACCTACTGTCTGGAGTTAGTAGCATCACCTACTGTCTGGAGTTAGTAGCATCACCTACTGTCTGGAGTTAGTAACATCACCTAATGTCTGGAGTTAGTAGCATCACCTACTGTCTGGAGTTAGTAGCATCACCTACTGTCACCACCTTCCGGAGACACCTGAAACCCCACCTCTTTAAGGAATACCTAGGATAGGATAAAGTAATCCCTCTCACCCCCCTTAAAGATTTAGATGCACTACTGTTCCACTGGATGTCATAAGGTGAATGCACCAATTTGTAAGTCGCTCTGGATAAGAGCGTCTGCTAAATGACTTAAATGTAAATGTAAATGTACTGTCTGGAGTTAGTAGCATCACCTACTGTCTGGAGTTAGTAACATCACCTACTGTCTGGAGTTAGTAGCATCACCTACTGTCTGGAGTTAGTAACATCACCTACTGTCTGGAGTTAGTAGCATCACCTACTGTCTGGAGTTAGTAACATCACCTACTGTTTCTCTGCTACTGAGTTAGTAGCATCACCTACTGTTCATCTACTGTATCGAGTTAGTAACATCATCTACTGTCTGGAGTTAGTAGCATCACCTACTGTCTGGAGTTAGTAGCATCACCTACTGTCTGGAGTTAGTAGCATCACCTACTGTCTGGAGTTAGTAACATCACCTACTGTCTGGAGTTAGTAGCATCACCTACTGTCTGGAGTTAGTAACATCACCTACTGTCTGGAGTTAGTAGCATCACCTACTGTCTGGAGTTAGTAACATCACCTACTGTTTCTCTGCTACTGAGTTAGTAGCATCACCTACTGTCTGGAGTTAGTAGCATCACCTACTGTCTGGAGTTAGTAACATCACCTACTGTCTGGAGTTAGTAACATCACCTACTGTCTGGAGTTAGTAGCATCACCTACTGTCTGGAGTTAGTAACATCACCTACTGTTTCTCTGCTACTGAGTTAGTAGCATCACCTACTGTTCATCTACTGTATCGAGTTAGTAACATCATCTACTGTCTGGAGTTAGTAGCATCACCTACTGTCTGGAGTTAGTAGCATCACCTACTGTCTGGAGTTAGTAGCATCACCTACTGTCTGGAGTTAGTAGCATCACCTACTGTCTGGAGTTAGTAACATCACCTACTGTCTGGAGTTAGTAGCATCACCTACTGTCTGGAGTTAGTAACATCACCTACTGTTTCTCTGCTACTGAGTTAGTAGCATCACCTACTGTCTGGAGTTAGTAGCATCACCTACTGTCTGGAGTTAGTAACATCACCTACTGTCTGGAGTTATTAGCATCACCTACTGTCTGGAGTTAGTAGCATCACCTACTGTCTGGAGTTAGTAACATCACCTACTGTTTCTCTGCTACTAAGTTAGTAGCATCACCTACTGTCTGGAGTTAGTAGCATCACCTACCTTCTGGAGTTAGTAACATCACCTACTGTCTGGAGTTAGTAGCATCACCTACTGTCTGGAGTTAGTAGCATCACCTACTGTCTGGAGTTAGTAGCATCACCTACTGTCTGGAGTTAGTAGCATCACCTACTGTCTGGAGTTAGTAGCATCATCTACTGTCTGGAGTTAGTAACATCACCTACTGTCTGGAGTTAGTAGCATCACCTACTGTCTGGAGTTAGTAGCATCACCTACTGTCTGGAGTTAGTAGCATCACCTACTGTCTGGAGTTAGTAACATCACCTACTGTCTGGAGTTAGTAGCATCACCTACTGTCTGGAGTTAGTAGCATCACCTACTGTCTGGAGTTAGTAGCATCACCTACTGTCTGGAGTTAGTAGCATCACCTACTGTCTGGAGTTAGTAACATCACCTACTGTCTGGAGTTAGTAGCATCACCTACTGTCTGGAGTTAGTAGCATCACCTACTGTCTGAAGTTAGTAGCATCACCTACTGTCTGGAGTTAGTAGCATCACCTACTGTCTGGAGTTAGTAGCATCACCTACTGTCTGGAGTTAGTAACATCACCTACTGTCTGGAGTTAGTAACATCACCTACTGTCTGGAGTTAGTAGCATCATCTACTGTCTGGAGTTAGTAGCATCACCTACTGTCTGGAGTTAGTAGCATCACCTACTGTCTGGAGTTAGTAGCATCACCTACTGTCTGGAGTTAGTAGCATCACCTACTGTCTGGAGTTAGTAGCATCACCTACTGTCTGGAGTTAGTAGCATCACCTACTGTCTGGAGTTAGTAGCATCACCTACTGTCTGGAGTTAGTAGCATCACCTACTGTCTGGAGTTAGTAGCATCACCTACTGTCTGGAGTTAGTAGCATCACCTACTGTCTGGAGTTAGTAACATCACCTACTGTCTGGAGTTAGTAGCATCATCTACTGTCTGGAGTTAGTAGCATCACCTACTGTCTGGAGTTAGTAGCATCACCTACTGTCTGGAGTTAGTAACATCACCTACTGTCTGGAGTTAGTAGCATCACCTACTGTCTGGAGTTAGTAACATCACCTACTGTCTGGAGTTAGTAGCATCACCTACTGTCTGGAGTTAGTAGCATCACCTACTGCCTGGAGTTAGTAGCATCACCTACTGTCTGGAGTTAGTAGCATCACCTACTGTCTGGAGTTAGTAGCATCATCTACTGTCTGGAGTTAGTAACCACCTACTGTCTGGAGTTAGTAGCATCATCTACTGTCTGGAGTTAGTAACATCACCTACTGTCTGGAGTTAGTAGCATCACCTACTGTCTGGAGTTAGTAGCATCACCTACTGTCTGGAGTTAGTAACATCACCTAATGTCTGGAGTTAGTAGCATCACCTACTGTCTGGAGTTAGTAGCATCACCTACTGTCACCACCTTCCGGAGACACCTGAAACCCCACCTCTTTAAGGAATACCTAGGATAGGATAAAGTAATCCCTCTCACCCCCTTAAAAGATTTAGATGCACTACTGTTCCACTGGATGTCATAAGGTGAATGCACCAATTTGTAAGTCGCTCTGGATAAGAGCGTCTGCTAAATGACTTAAATGTAAATGTAAATGTACTGTCTGGAGTTAGTAGCATCACCTACTGTCTGGAGTTAGTAACATCACCTACTGTCTGGAGTTAGTAGCATCACCTACTGTCTGGAGTTAGTAACATCACCTACTGTCTGGAGTTAGTAGCATCACCTACTGTCTGGAGTTAGTAACATCACCTACTGTTTCTCTGCTACTGAGTTAGTAGCATCACCTACTGTTCATCTACTGTATCGAGTTAGTAACATCATCTACTGTCTGGAGTTAGTAGCATCACCTACTGTCTGGAGTTAGTAGCATCACCTACTGTCTGGAGTTAGTAGCATCACCTACTGTCTGGAGTTAGTAACATCACCTACTGTCTGGAGTTAGTAGCATCACCTACTGTCTGGAGTTAGTAACATCACCTACTGTCTGGAGTTAGTAGCATCACCTACTGTCTGGAGTTAGTAACATCACCTACTGTTTCTCTGCTACTGAGTTAGTAGCATCACCTACTGTCTGGAGTTAGTAGCATCACCTACTGTCTGGAGTTAGTAACATCACCTACTGTCTGGAGTTAGTAACATCACCTACTGTCTGGAGTTAGTAGCATCACCTACTGTCTGGAGTTAGTAACATCACCTACTGTTTCTCTGCTACTGAGTTAGTAGCATCACCTACTGTTCATCTACTGTATCGAGTTAGTAACATCATCTACTGTCTGGAGTTAGTAGCATCACCTACTGTCTGGAGTTAGTAGCATCACCTACTGTCTGGAGTTAGTAGCATCACCTACTGTCTGGAGTTAGTAGCATCACCTACTGTCTGGAGTTAGTAACATCACCTACTGTCTGGAGTTAGTAGCATCACCTACTGTCTGGAGTTAGTAACATCACCTACTGTTTCTCTGCTACTGAGTTAGTAGCATCACCTACTGTCTGGAGTTAGTAGCATCACCTACTGTCTGGAGTTAGTAACATCACCTACTGTCTGGAGTTATTAGCATCACCTACTGTCTGGAGTTAGTAGCATCACCTACTGTCTGGAGTTAGTAACATCACCTACTGTTTCTCTGCTACTAAGTTAGTAGCATCACCTACTGTCTGGAGTTAGTAGCATCACCTACCTTCTGGAGTTAGTAACATCACCTACTGTCTGGAGTTAGTAGCATCACCTACTGTCTGGAGTTAGTAGCATCACCTACTGTCTGGAGTTAGTAGCATCACCTACTGTCTGGAGTTAGTAGCATCACCTACTGTCTGGAGTTAGTAGCATCATCCTCTGTCTGGAGTTAGTAACATCACCTACTGTCTGGAGTTAGTAACATCACCTACTGTCTGGAGTTAGTAGCATCATCTACTGTCTGGAGTTAGTAACATCACCTACTGTCTGGAGTTAGTAGCATCACCTACTGTCTGGAGTTAGTAGCATCACCTACTGTCTGGAGTTAGTAGCATCACCTACTGTCTGGAGTTAGTAACATCACCTACTGTCTGGAGTTAGTAGCATCACCTACTGTCTGGAGTTAGTAGCATCACCTACTGTCTGGAGTTAGTAGCATCACCTACTGTCTGGAGTTAGTAGCATCACCTACTGTCTGGAGTTAGTAACATCACCTACTGTCTGGAGTTAGTAGCATCACCTACTGTCTGGAGTTAGTAGCATCACCTACTGTCTGAAGTTAGTAGCATCACCTACTGTCTGGAGTTAGTAGCATCACCTACTGTCTGGAGTTAGTAGCATCACCTACTGTCTGGAGTTAGTAACATCACCTACTGTCTGGAGTTAGTAACATCACCTACTGTCTGGAGTTAGTAGCATCATCTACTGTCTGGAGTTAGTAGCATCACCTACTGTCTGGAGTTAGTAGCATCACCTACTGTCTGGAGTTAGTAGCATCACCTACTGTCTGGAGTTAGTAGCATCACCTACTGTCTGGAGTTAGTAGCATCACCTACTGTCTGGAGTTAGTAGCATCACCTACTGTCTGGAGTTAGTAGCATCACCTACTGTCTGGAGTTAGTAGCATCACCTACTGTCTGGAGTTAGTAGCATCACCTACTGTCTGGAGTTAGTAGCATCACCTACTGTCTGGAGTTAGTAACATCACCTACTGTCTGGAGTTAGTAGCATCATCTACTGTCTGGAGTTAGTAGCATCACCTACTGTCTGGAGTTAGTAGCATCACCTACTGTCTGGAGTTAGTAACATCACCTACTGTCTGGAGTTAGTAGCATCACCTACTGTCTGGAGTTAGTAACATCACCTACTGTCTGGAGTTAGTAGCATCACCTACTGTCTGGAGTTAGTAGCATCACCTACTGCCTGGAGTTAGTAGCATCACCTACTGTCTGGAGTTAGTAGCATCACCTACTGTCTGGAGTTAGTAGCATCATCTACTGTCTGGAGTTAGTAACCACCTACTGTCTGGAGTTAGTAGCATCATCTACTGTCTGGAGTTAGTAACATCACCTACTGTCTGGAGTTAGTAGCATCACCTACTGTCTGGAGTTAGTAGCATCACCTACTGTCTGGAGTTAGTAACATCACCTAATGTCTGGAGTTAGTAGCATCACCTACTGTCTGGAGTTAGTAGCATCACCTACTGTCACCACCTTCCGGAGACACCTGAAACCCCACCTCTTTAAGGAATACCTAGGATAGGATAAAGTAATCCCTCTCACCCCCTTAAAAGATTTAGATGCACTACTGTTCCACTGGATGTCATAAGGTGAATGCACCAATTTGTAAGTCGCTCTGGATAAGAGCGTCTGCTAAATGACTTAAATGTAAATGTAAATGTACTGTCTGGAGTTAGTAGCATCACCTACTGTCTGGAGTTAGTAACATCACCTACTGTCTGGAGTTAGTAGCATCACCTACTGTCTGGAGTTAGTAACATCACCTACTGTCTGGAGTTAGTAGCATCACCTACTGTCTGGAGTTAGTAACATCACCTACTGTTTCTCTGCTACTGAGTTAGTAGCATCACCTACTGTTCATCTACTGTATCGAGTTAGTAACATCATCTACTGTCTGGAGTTAGTAGCATCACCTACTGTCTGGAGTTAGTAGCATCACCTACTGTCTGGAGTTAGTAGCATCACCTACTGTCTGGAGTTAGTAGCATCACCTACTGTCTGGAGTTAGTAACATCACCTACTGTCTGGAGTTAGTAGCATCACCTACTGTCTGGAGTTAGTAACATCACCTACTGTTTCTCTGCTACTGAGTTAGTAGCATCACCTACTGTCTGGAGTTAGTAGCATCACCTACTGTCTGGAGTTAGTAACATCACCTACTGTCTGGAGTTATTAGCATCACTTACTGTCTGGAGTTAGTAGCATCACCTACTGTCTGGAGTTAGTAGCATCACCTACTGTTCATCTACTGTATCGAGTTAGTAACATCATCTACTGTCTGGAGTTAGTAGCATCACCTACTGTCTGGAGTTAGTAACATCACCTACTGTCTGGAGTTAGTAACATCACCTACTGTCTGGAGTTAGTAGCATCACCTACTGTCTGGAGTTAGTAGCATCACCTACTGTCTGGAGTTAGTAACATCACCTACTGTCTGGAGTTAGTAGCATCACCTACTGTCTGGAGTTAGTAGCATCACCTACTGTCTGGAGTTAGTAACATCACCTACTGTTCATCTACTGTATCGAGTTAGTAGCATCACCTACTGTTCATCTACTGTCTGGAGTTAGTAACATCACCTACTGTTCATCTACTGTCTGGAGTTAGTAACATCACCTACTGTTTCTCTGCTACTGAGTTAGTAGCATCACCTACTGTTCATCTACTGTATCGAGTTAGTAACATCATCTACTGTCTGGAGTTAGTAGCATCACCTACTGTCTGGAGTTAGTAGCATCACCTACTGTCTGGAGTTAGTAGCATCACCTACTGTCTGGAGTTAGTAGCATCACCTACTGTCTGGAGTTAGTAACATCACCTACTGTCTGGAGTTAGTAGCATCACCTACTGTCTGGAGTTAGTAACATCACCTACTGTTTCTCTGCTACTGAGTTAGTAGCATCACCTACTGTCTGGAGTTAGTAGCATCACCTACTGTCTGGAGTTAGTAACATCACCTACTGTCTGGAGTTATTAGCATCACTTACTGTCTGGAGTTAGTAGCATCACCTACTGTCTGGAGTTAGTAGCATCACCTACTGTTCATCTACTGTATCGAGTTAGTAACATCATCTACTGTCTGGAGTTAGTAGCATCACCTACTGTCTGGAGTTAGTAACATCACCTACTGTCTGGAGTTAGTAACATCACCTACTGTCTGGAGTTAGTAGCATCACCTACTGTCTGGAGTTAGTAGCATCACCTACTGTCTGGAGTTAGTAACATCACCTACTGTCTGGAGTTAGTAGCATCACCTACTGTCTGGAGTTAGTAGCATCACCTACTGTCTGGAGTTAGTAACATCACCTACTGTTCATCTACTGTATCGAGTTAGTAGCATCACCTACTGTTCATCTACTGTCTGGAGTTAGTAACATCACCTACTGTTCATCTACTGTCTGGAGTTAGTAGCATCACCTACTGTTCATCTACTGTATCGAGTTAGTAGCATCACCTACTGTTCATCTACTGTATCGAGTTAGTAACATCACCTACTGTTCATCTACTGTATCGAGTTAGTAGCATCACCTACTGTTCATCTACTGTCTAGAGTTAGTAGCATCACCTACTGTCTCGAGTTAGTAGCATCACCTACTGTTTATCTACTGTCTGGAGTTAGTAGCATCACCTACTGTTCATCTACTGTCTGGAGTTAGTAGCATCACCTACTGTTCATCTACTGTCTGGAGTTAGTAGCATCACCTACTGTTCATCTACTGTCTGGAGTTAGTAGCATCACCTACTGTCTCGAGTTAGTAGCATCACCTACTGTCTGGAGTTGGTAACATCACCTACTGTCTGGAGTTAGTAGCAT
Source organism: Oncorhynchus nerka (assembly GCF_034236695.1). Classification (NCBI taxonomy): domain Eukaryota; kingdom Metazoa; phylum Chordata; class Actinopteri; order Salmoniformes; family Salmonidae; genus Oncorhynchus; species Oncorhynchus nerka. The sequence continues at coordinate 6,381,561 of NC_088402.1, forward strand.
CACCTACTGTCTGGAGTTAGTAACATCACCTACTGTCTGGAGTTAGTAGCATCACCTACTG
>NC_088402.1:6382121-6385348 GCF_034236695.1 Oncorhynchus nerka
TACTGTCTGGAGTTAGTAGCATCACCTACTGTCTGGAGTTAGTAACATCACCTACTGTCTGGAGTTAGTAGCATCACCTACTGTCTGGAGTTAGTAACATCACCTACTGTCTCGAGTTAGTAGCATCACCTACTGTTCACCTACTGTATTGAGTTAGTAGCATCACCTACTGTTCATCTCAAGAACCCAAAACAAGTGGTGTCCTTTACAATGTATTGACTTCACAGAACTCTCTGTACATAGTACATCTACTGTAGCACGATATGGTCATGTCGCTGAGTCAGAGGGACTGTAGTCACCACTGAAAGCTAGCTACTAACTAAATACATAAGGTTAGCCGCGACCATTTCCCTTTCACTCTTGCTGTTTCTCAAATGGCCCTGGTTGACAGTAGTTCCCTACCGTTGTCCAGAGTGCTATGGGCCCTGGTTGACAGTAGTTCCCTACCGTTGACCAGAGTGCTATGGGCCCTGGTTGACAGTAGTTCCCTACCGTTGACCAGAGTGCTATGGGCCCTGGTTGACAGTAGTTCCCTACCGTTGACCAGAGTGCTATGGGCCCTGGTTGACAGTAGTTCCCTACCGTTGTCCAGAGTGCTATGGGCCCTGGTTGACAGTAGTTCCCTACCGTTGACCAGAGTGCTATGGGCCCTGGTTGACAGTAGTTCCCTACCGTTGACCAGAGTGCTATGGGCCCTGGTTGACAGTAGTTCCCTACCGTTGACCAGAGTGCTATGGGCCCTGGTTGACAGTAGTTCCCTACCGTTGACCAGAGTGCTATGGGCCCTGGTTGACAGTAGTTCCCTACCGTTGACCAGAGTGCTATGGGCCCTGGTTGACAGTAGTTCCCTACCGTTGACCAGAGTGCTATGGGCCCTGGTTGACAGTAGTTCCCTACCGTTGACCAGAGTGCTATGGGCCCTGGTTGACAGTAGTTCCCTACCGTTGTCCAGAGTTCTATGGGCCCTGGTTGAACCGAGAGAACAAGAGAACCTATACTTGAGCTCCGACAAGCAAGAAGCTTCTTTGACCGAAAGCTCCAAACGCAAGGGACTACGGACCTTTTTCCTGCCTACCACTCCATCACAGCTACAACTCAACTGAACCAGGTCGATACTCATATACATTGCATAAAAATACCCTTGTATTGAATTTCCATTTGGTGTGACACTCTGATGGATTACATTGGTGGCAGTAACTGATTACTGTAAGACTGTTAGTGTTAATTACATATCGTGACATTCCACCCATTTAGATGCAAACTGATAGCCTAGCCACTGGCAAACCCTGTTTAAATGAAACATTGATTAAGGCATGGCTCGGCTGTAGTTCCCTAATACCTCCCTCTCATTTAATAAGACCATATCTGGTGGACGTACTGAACACAAAAATCTAGGCGGCAGCCTGACCAACTCCCTGGGGAGCCTGACAAACTCACTGGGGAGCCAGACCAACTCACTGGGGAGCCGGACCAACTCACTGGGGAGCCTGACCAACTCACTGGGGAGCCTGACCAACTCACTGGGGAGCCTGACCAACTCACTGGGGAGTCGGACCAACTCACTGGGGAGCCTGACCAACTCACTGGGGAGCCTGACCAACTCACTGGGGAGCCTGACCAACTCACTGGGGAGTCGGACCAACTCACTGGGGAGCCCGACCAACTCACTGGGGAGCCCGACCAACTCACTGGGGAGCCTGACCAACTCACTGGGGAGTCAGACCAACTCACTGGGGAGTCTGACCAACTCACTGGGGAGTCTGACCAACTCACTGGGTAGTCAGACCAACTCACTGGGGAGTCTGACCAACTCACTGGGGAGCCTGACCAACTCACTGGGGAGCCTGACCAACTCACTGGGGAGTCTGACCATCTCACTGGGGAGTCTGACCAACTCACTGGGTAGTCAGACCAACTCACTGGGGAGTCTGACCAACTCACTGGGGAGCCTGACCAACTCACTTGGGAGCCTGACCAACTCACTGGGGAGCCATGACCAACTCACTGGGTAGTCTGACCAACTCAACTGGGGAGCCTGACCAAATCACCGGGGAGCCTGACCAACTCACTGGGGAGCCTGACCAACTCACTGGGGAGGCTGACCAACTCACTGGGGAGTCTGACCAACTCACTGGGGAGTCTGACCAACTCACTGGGGAGCCTGACAAACTCACTGGGGAGTCTGACCAACTCACTGGGGAGTCTGACCAACTCACTGGGGAGCCTGACCAACTCACTGGGGAGTCTGACCAACTCCCTGGGGAGCCTGACCAACTCACTGGGTAGCCTGACCAACTCACTGGGGAGCCTGACCAACTCACTGGGGAGTCTGACCAACTCACTGGGGAGCCTGACCAACTCACTGGGGAGTCAGACCAACTCACTGGGGCGTCAGACCAACTCACTGGGGAGCTTGACCAACTCACTGGGGAGTCAGACCAACTCACTGGGGAGCCTGACCAACTCTTTGGGAAGCCTGACCAACTCACTGGGGAGTCGGACCAACTCACTGGGGAGTCGGACCAACTCACTGGGGAGCCTGACCAACTCACTGGGAAGCCTGACCAACTCACTGGGGAGCCTGACCAACTCACTGGGGAGCCTGACCAACTCACTGGGGAGTCGGACCAACTCACTGGGGAGCCTGACCAACTCACTGGGGAGCCCGACCAACTCACTGGGGAGTCTGACCAACACACTGGGGAGTCAGACCAACTCACTGGGGAGTCTGACCAACTCACTGGGGAGTCTGATCAACTCACTGGGGAGCCTGACCAACTCACTGGGAAGCCTGACCAACTCACTGGGGAGTCTGACCATCTCACTGGGGAGTCTGACCAACTCACTGGGTAGTCAGACCAACTCACTGGGGAGTCTGACCAACTCACTGGGGAGCCTGACCAACTCACTTGGGAGCCTGACCAACTCACTTGGGAGCCTGACCAACTCACTGGGGAGCCTGACCAACTCACTGGGGAGTCAGACCAACTCACTGGGGAGCCTGACCAACTCACTGGGGAGCCTGACCAACTCACTGGGGAGCCCGACCAACTCACTGGGGAGTCAGACCAACTCACTGGGAAGCCTGACCAACTCACTGGGGAGTCTGACCAACTCACAGGGAAGTCTGACCAACTCACTGGGGAGCCAGACCAACTCACTGGGGAGTCTGACCAACTCACTGGGAGTCTGACCAACTCACTGGGAGTCAGACCAACTCACTGGGA
>NC_088402.1:6385848-6395848 GCF_034236695.1 Oncorhynchus nerka
GGGAGCCTGACCAACTCACTGGGAAGCCTGACCAACTCACTGGGAAGCCTGACCAACTCACTGGGGAGCAACATGTTAACAGTTATACTGTATTACTGTATTACAGTAGATTGGTACCTGGTCCATTCACACCACTGTAACTACCTCCACACCACTGTAACTACCTCCACACCACTGTAACTACCTCCACACCACTGTAACTACCACACCACTGTAACTACCTCCTTATCCAATGTATTAAGTCTACTAACTACCTACTTATCCAATTTATTAAGTCAACTAACTATCTACTTATCCAATTTATTAAGTCTACTAACTACCTCCTTAGCCAATTTATTAAGCCTACTAACTACCTCCTTATCCAATTTATTAAGTCTACTAACTATCTTCTTATCCAATTTATTAAGTCTACTAACTACCTACTTATCCAATTTATCAGGTCTACTAACTACCTCCTTATCCAATTTATTAAGTCTACTAACTACCTACTTATCCAATTTATTAAGTCTACTAACTATCTACTTATCCAATTTATTAAGTCTACTAACTACCTACTTATCCAATTTATTAAGTCTACTAACTACCTCCTTATCCAATTTATTAAGTCTACTAACTATCTACTTATCCAATGTATTAAGTCTACTAACTACCTCCTTATCCAATTTATTAAGTCTACTAACTATCTACTTATCCAATGTATTAAGTCTACTAACTACCTCCTTATCCAATTTATTAAGTCTACTAACTATCTACTTATCCAATTTATTAAGTCTACTAACTACCTACTTATCCAATTTATTAAGTCTACTAACTACCTCCTTATCCAATTTATTAAGTCTACTAACTATCTACTTATCCAATTATTAAGTCTACTAACTACCTCCTTATCAATTTATTAAGTCTACTAACTATCTACTTATCCAATGTATTAAGTCTACTAACTACCTCCTTATCCAATTTATTAAGTCTACTAACTATCTACTTATCCAATTTATTAAGTCTACTAACTACCTACTTATCCAATTTATTAAGCCTACTAACTACCTCCTTATCCAATTTATTAAGTCTACTAACTACCTCCTTATCCAATTGATTAAGTCTACTAACTATCTACTTATCCAATGTATTAAGTCTACTAACTACCTACTTATCCAATTTATTAAGTCTACTAACTATCTACTTATCCAATGTATTAAGTCTACTAACTACCTACTTATCCAATTTATTAAGTCTACTAACTACCTCCTTATCCAATTTATTAAGTCTACTAACTACCTCCTTATCCAATTTATTAAGTCTACTAACTACCTCCTTATCCAATTTATTAAGTCTACTAATACAACATCTTAAAGTTCATCATTTTGCATTGAAGCGTGTGGTTGGAGTGATTTGGATTCTTGTAGTCTAAGAACTCAACGACCTTTCAGAATGAGAATATAGTAGCTGACTGCTGATTGAGACTGCTGTTGATATGAGTATTAATGGTATACCGGTTACTGATAACTACGGGTCAATTATTAATGGTATAACGGTTAATGATAACTATGGGTAGAGTATTAATGGTATAATGGTTAATGATAACTATGGGTAGAGTATTAATGGTATACCGATTCATGATAACTATGGGTAGAGTATTAATGGTATAATGGTTAATGATACCTATGGGTAGAGTATTAATGGTATACCGATTCATGATAACTATGGGTAGAGTATTAATGGTATACCGATTCATGATAACTATGGGTAGAGTATTAATGGTATACCGATTCATGATAACTATGGGTAGAGTATTAATGGTATACCGATTCATGATAACTATGGGTAGAGTATTAATGGTATAATGGTTAATGATAACTATGGGAAGAGTATTAATGGTATACCGATTCATGATAACTATGGGTAGAGTATTAATGGTATAATGGTTAATGATAACTACGGTAGAGTATTAATGGTATACCGATTCATGATAACTATGGGTAGAGTATTAATGGTATAATGGTTAATGATAACTACGGTAGAGTATTAATGGTATAATGGTTAATGATAACTATGGGTAGAGTATTAATGGTATAATGGTTAATGATAACTACGGTAGAGTATTAATGGTATAATGGTTAATGATACCTATGGGTAGAGTATTAATGGTATACCGATTCATGATAACTATGGGTAGAGTATTAATGGTATAATGGTTAATGATAACTACGGTAGAGTTAATGAAGGGAACCACCTTCATGGTGCCTCTACTTAATTAATTACGATAACCAAACGATTTACGATAAATTAGATCAATTAATTATCTTGGAAAATCCAAAGCCAAAGTCACAACAATGATATATGTAGATATAACTAGGAATAAACAGACAGATGGTAAACAGTAGCAGCAGCGTGCGTGATGAGTCAAAGGAGTCAATGCAGATAGTCCGGGTAGCTATTTGGTTAAGTATTTAACTAACTATTTATCAGTCTCATGGCTTGGGGATAGAAGCTGTTCAGGGTCCTGTTGGTTCCAGACTTGGTGCATCGGTACTGCTTGCTGTGTGGTAGCAGAGAGAACAGTCTATGGTTTGGGGGTAGAAGCTGGTCAGGGTCCTGTTGGTTCCAGACTTGGTGCATCGGTACTGCTTGCTGTGTGGTAGCAGAGAGAACAGTCTATGGTTTGGGGGTAGAAGCTGGTCAGGGTCCTGTTGGTTCCAGACTTAGTGAATCGGTACTGCTTGCTGTGCGGTAGCAGAGAGAACAGTCTATGGTTTGGGGGTAGAAGCTGGTCAGGGTCCTGTTGGTTCCAGACTTGGTGCATCGGTACTGCTTGCTGTGTGGTAGCAGAGAGAACAGTCTATGGTTTGGGGGTAGAAGCTGGTCAGGGTCCTGTTGGTTCCAGACTTGGTGCATCGGTACTGCTTGCCGTGTGGTAGCAGAGAGAACAGTCTATGGTTTGGGGATAGAAGCTGGTCAGGGTCCTGTTGGTTCCAGACTTGGTGCATCGGTACTGCTTGCTGTGTGGTAGCAGAGAGAACAGTCTATGGTTTGGGGGTAGAAGCTGTTCAGGGTCCTGTTGGTTCCAGACTTAGTGAATCGGTACTGCTTGCTGTGCGGTAGCAGAGAGAACAGTCTATGGTTTGGGGGTAGAAGCTGGTCAGGGTCCTGTTGGTTCCAGACTTGGTGCATCGGTACTGCTTGCCATGTGGTAGCAGAGAGAACAGTCTATGGTTTGGGGGTAGAAGCTGGTAAGGGTCCTGTTGGTTCCAGACTTGGTGCATCGGTACTGCTTGCTGTGTGGTAACAGAGAGAACAGTCTATGGTTTGGGGGTAGATGCTGGTCAGGGTCCTGTTGGTTCCAGACTTGGTGCATCGGTACTGCTTGCTGTGTGGTAGCAGAGAGAACAGTCTTTGACCTGGGTGGCTGGAGACTTTGCACACATGTTTAGGATCTTCCTCTGACACCGCCTGGTATAGAGGTCCTGGAAGGCTGGGAGCCGGTACTGGGCCCTGCCTGGTGGTCAGATGTTGAGCAGTTGCCAGACCAAGAGATGATGCAGCCAGTCGTGAGTCTTTCGATGGTGCAGCTGTATAACGTTCTGAGGGCCCGTGAACAACCTTTTCAGCCTCCTTCCTGCAGGGGAAGAGGCGTTGTCTATCCCTCTTTACGACTGTGTTGTCGTGTTTTGGACCATGATAGAGCCTTAGTGATGTGGACACAGAGGAACTTGAAGCTCTCGACACGCTCCACTACTGTCCCATGTGAATGGGAGTTATGCTCGGCCCTCCGTTTCCTGTAAGTCCATGATCAACTCCTTTAGTTGTCCTGGCACACCACCACAATGTTGTACTCCAGAAGAGGGTAAATATACGCTATGTTACAGTAGATAATCAACTCCAATGTACTGCTAGACGATGAACCACATTACTTGGAGGGAATGTATAAGGATGGTATCATGTTTATGAATGACACTTTAAACAACGAATTTCAAATTGTCACGTTGGTGTGAAGAGATTCGGGAGACAGACACAGACCTGCGTAATACTGGTTTTGTTAACCTCTCTGGGATATGTGGGACGCTAGCGTCAAATTCAAATAAATTACTATAAAAATCTAATGTTCATTTAAATCACACATGCAAGATAGCAAATTAAAGCTACACTTGTTGTGAATCCAGCCAACGTGTCAGATTTCAAAAAGGCTTTTCGGCGAAAGCAAACGATGCTATTATCTGAGGATAGCACCTCCGTAAACAAAGAGAGAAAAGCATATTTCAATCCTGCAGGCCTTACCTTTGACAAGCTTCTTTTGTTGGAACTCCGATATGTCCCATAAACATCACAAATGGTCCTTTTGTTCGATTAATTACGCCCATATATATCCAAATGTCAATTTATATGGCGCGTTTGACCCAGAAAAACACCGGTTCCAACTTGCGCAACGTGACTACAAAATATCTCAAAAATGACCTGTAAACTTTGGCAAAACATTTCAAACTACTTTTGTAATACAACTTTAGGTATTTGTTAACGGAAATAATCGCTAAAATTGAAGACGGGATGATCTGTGTTCAATACAGGAGGAAAACAAACTGTAGCTAGCTTTCTGGTCATGCGCCTATATCTAACAGTACACTTCAAGAAACCCTCATTCAAGATGGCTGTGCTTCTTCATTACACAAAGGAAAAACCTCTACCAATTTCTAAAGACTGGTGACATCCAGTGGAAGCGGTAGGAACTGCAAGAAGGACCCTTAGACATCTGGATTCCCAATGAAAATTCATTGAAAAGAGAGTGACCTCAAAAAAAAACTAATCTGAATGGTTTGTCCTCGGGGTTCCGCCTGATCAATAAGTTTGGTTATACTCACAGACACGATTCAAACAGTTCTAGAAACATCAGGGTGTTTCCGATCCAAATCTAATAATATCCATATTTTATCTTGTGAGGATGAGTAGCAGGCAGTTGAATTTGGGCATGCATTTCATCCGGATGTGAAAACACTGCCCCCCTGTCACCAAGAAGCTAAGCCATGGGGACGAAGACCAAACATACACCTAACTAAAACACAGGGTTGAAACTCCAAGAAAAAGAGCGAGGAATAAATAAATAAATAATAATTAAATAATAATAATAAATAACACAATGATTAACAGACGGGACGAGACCCGTAATCATCTGCGCAATCCACAAGGGCACGAAAGCCCAAACCAACACAGCACAGGTCCTCACACGCACCAATGGACATTGTAACAATAATCGAGAGCACAATGGAAACCAAAGGGCACAATGATAACCAACTCATCACAGCTCCCATGAAAAAAAACAGAGAGCCAATTACTTAAAAGAGAAAGAAATTAATTTGTTTGTCTGCCACCAATTAAAATTACCAATATAAATTGTAAAATGTTTCCCTCCTCTCTGTGTCTACCCTCCTCTCTGTGTCTCTACCCCCCTCTCTGTCTTTACCCTCCTCTCTGTGTCTCTACCCTCCTCTCTGTCTCTACCCTCCTCTCTGTGTCTCTACCCTCCTCTCTGTGTCTCTACCCTCCTCTCTGTGTCTCTACCCTCCTCTCCGTGTCTCTACCCTCCTCTCTGTGTCTACCCTCCTCTCTCTGTCTCTACCATCCTCTCTGTGTCTCTACCCTCCGCTCCGTGTCTCTACCCTCCTCTCCGTGTCTCTACCCTCCTCTCTGTCTCTACCCTCCTCTCTGTGTCTCTACCCTCCTCTGTGTCTCTACCCTCCTCTCTGTCTCTACCCTCCTCTCTGTCTCTACCCTCCTCTCTGTGTCTGTCTCTACCCTCCTCTCTGTGTCTCTACCCTCCTCTCTGTCTCTATCCTCTCTGTGTCTCTACCCTCCTCTCTGTCTCTCCTCTCTACCCTCCTCTCTGTCTCTACCCTCCTCTCTGTCTCTACCCTCCTCTCTGTGTCTCTACCCTCTCTGTGTCTCTCTCCTCTCTGTGTCTCTACCCTCCTCTCTGTCTCTCCTCCCTCCTCTCTGTCTCTACCACCCTCCTCTCTGTCTCTACCCTCCTCTCTGTGTCTCTACCCTCCTCTCTGTGTCTCTACCCTCCTCTCTGTGTCTCTACCCTCCTCCTCTGTCTCTACCCTCCTCTCTGTGTCTCTACCCTCCTCTCTGTGTCTCTACCCTCCTCTCTCTGTCTCTACCCTCCTCTCTGTGTCTCTACCCTCCTCTCTGTGTCTCTACCCTCCTCTCTGTGTCTCTACCCTCCTCTCTGTCTCTACCCTCCTCTCTGTGTCTCTACCCTCCTCTCTGTGTCTCTACCCTCCTCTCTGTGTCTCTACCCTCCTCTCTGTGTCTCTACCCTCCTCTCTGTGTCTCTACCCTCCTCTCTGTGTCTCTACCCTCCTCTCTCTGTCTCTACCATCCTCTCTGTGTCTCTACCCTCCTCCGTGTCTCTACCCTCCTCTCTGTCTCTACCCTCCTCTCTGTGTCTCTACCCTCCTCTCTGTCTCTATCCTCCTCTCTGTCTCTACCCTCCTCTCTGTCTCTACCCTCCTCTCTGTCTCTACCCTCCTCTCTGTTTCTACCCTCCTCTCTGTGTCTCTACCCTCCTCTCTGTGTCTCTACCCTCCTCTCTGTCTCTACCCTCCTCTCTCTGTCTCTACCCTCCTCTCTGTCTCTACCCTCCTCTCTGTCTCTACCCTCCTCTCTGTCTCTACCCTCCTCTCTGTCTCTACCCTCCTCTCTGTCTCTACCCTCCTCTCTGTGTCTCTACCCTCCTCTCTGTCTCTACCCTCCTCTCTGTCTCTACCCTCCTCTCTGTGTCTCTACCCTCCTCTCTGTCTCTACCCTCCTCTCTGTGTCTCTACCCTCCTCTCTGTGTCTCTACCCTCCTCTCTGTGTCTCTACCCTCCTCTCTGTGTCTCTACCCTCCTCTCTGTGTCTCTACCCTCCTCTCTGTGTCTCTACCCTCCTCTCTGTCTCTACCCTCCTCTCTGTGTCTCTACCCTCCTCTCTGTGTCTCTACCCTCTCTGTCTCTCTGTGTCTCTACCCTCCTCTCTCTCTGTGTCTCTACCCTCCACTCTGTGTCTCTACCCTCCTCTGTGTCTCTGTGTCTCTACCCTCCTCTCTGTCTCTACCCTCCTCTCTGTCTCTACCCTCCTCTCTGTCTCTACCCTCCTCTCTTGTCTCTAACAACCAGTCTCTACCCTCCTCTCTGTCTCTACCCTCATTTCTGTCTCTACCCTCCTCTCTGTCTCTACCAACCAGTCTCTACCCTCCTCTCTGTCTCTACCCTCCTCTCTGTGTCTCTACCCTCCTCTCTGTGTCTCTACCCTCCTCTCTGTCTCTACCCTCCTCTCTCTGTCTCTACCCTCCTCTCTGTCTCTACCCTCCTCTCTGTCTCTACCCTCCTCTCTGTGTCTCTACCCTCCTCTCTGTGTCTCTACCCTCCTCTCTGTGTCTCTACCCTCCTCTCTGTCTGTACCCTCCTCTCTGTGTCTCTACCCTCCTCTCTGTCTCTACCCTCCTCTCTGTGTCTCTACCCTCCTCTCTGTGTCTCTACCCTCCTCTCCGTGTCTCTACCCTCCTCTCTGTGTCTCTACCCTCTTCTCTGTGTCTCTACCCTCCACTCTGTGTCTCTACCCTCCTCGCTGTGTCTCTACCCTCCTCTCTGTCTCTACCCTCCTCTCTGTCTCTGCCCTCCTTTCTGTCTCTACCATCCTCTCTGTCTCTACCAACCAGTCTCTACCCTCCTCTGTGTCTCTACCCTCCTCTCTGTCTCTACCCTCCTCTCTGTCTCTACCCTCCTCTCTGTTTCTACCCTCCTCTCTGTCTCTACCCTCCTCTCTGTCTCTACCATCCTCTCTGTCTCTACCAACCAGTCTCTACCCTCCTCTGTGTCTCTACCCTCCTCCCTGTCTCTACCAACCAGTCTCTACCCTCCTCTCTGTCTCTACCAACCAGTCTCTACCATCCTCTCTGTCTCCACCAACCAGTCTCTACCCTCTTCTCTGTCTCTACCCTCCTCTCTGTCTCTACCAACCAGTCTCTACCCTCTTCTCTGTCTCTACCCTCCTCTCTGTCTCTACCAACCAGTCTCTACACTCCACTCTGTCTCTACCAACCAGTCTCTACCCTCCTCTCTGGCTCTACCCTCCTCTCTGTCTCTTCCCTCCTCTCGGTCTCTACCCTCCTCTCGGTCTCTACCCTCCTCTCTGTGTCTCTACCCTCCTCTCTGTCTCTACCCTCCTCTCAGTCTCTACCCTCCTCTGTGTCTCTACCTGGCAAAAGTTGGTATTGCTGCCTTGTAGACGTGGACCTGGTCGTAAAGGCTGTTCAAGTCCAGGGTGGAGTGGTCAGGTAGACATTAGGTTTTGAGGCACAGTCTCACGAAATGCATTGCATTCACCCGCTGTATGTTAGCAGGGTGGAAGTCTTTTCATGTTGCGTTGGGGAAAGTAGAAGATGCTTTTTCAATCACTCCCTTCAGTGCTGTGGCCACCCTTTCCTGCAGAGCCCTCAGGTCGTTTGTGCCTGTGTGAGTTATGATGTGGATGGGAGACCTTAGTCTGTCCTCTGACAACAGCTCCAGGGCATGGCTAGTGTTTAGGGCATGACTAGTGTTTAGGGCATGCCTAGTGTTTAGGGCATGACTAGTGTTTAGGGCATGACTAGTGTTTAGGGCATGACTAGTGTTTAGGGCATGACTAGTGTTTAGGGCATGGCTAGTGTTTTAGGCATGACTAGTGTTTAGGGCATGGCTAGTGTTTTAGGCATGACTAGTGTTTAGGGCATGACTAGTGTTTAGGGCATGCCTAGTGTTTAGGGCATGACTAGTGTTTAGGGCATGACTAGTGTTTAGGGCATGACTAGTGTTTAGGGCATGACTAGTGTTTAGGGCATGACTAGTGTTTATGGCATGACTAGTGTTTAGGGCATGACTAGTGTTTAGGGCATGACACCATTACTGTCCCAGACTGCACCATTACTGTCCCAGACTGCACCACTACTGTCCCAGACTGCACCATTACTGTCCCAGACTGCACCATTACTGTCCCAGACTGCACCATTACTGTCCCAGACTGCTCCATTACTGTCTGCACCATTACTGTCTGCACCATTACTGTCCCAGACTGCTCCATTACTGTCTGCACCATTACTGTCCCAGACTGCACCATTACTGTCTGCACCATTACTGTCCCAGACTGCTCCATTACTGTCTGCACCATTACTGTCCCAGACTGCACCATTACTGTCCCAGACTGCTCCATTACTGTCTGCTCCATTACTGTCCCAGACTGCACCATTACTGTCCCAGACTGCACCATTACTGTCCCAGACTGCTCCACTACTGTCCCAGACTGCACCATTACTGTCCCAGACTGCACCATTACTGTCCCAGACTGCTCCATTACTGTCCCAGACTGCACCATTACTGTCTGCACCATTACTGTCCCAGACTGCACCATTACTGTCCCAGACTGCACCATTACTGTCCCAGACTGCACCATTACTGTCCCAGACTGCACCATTACTGTCCCAGACTGCTCCATTACTGTCTGCACCATTACTGTCCCAGACTGCACCCTTACTGTCCCAGACTGCACCATTACTCTCCCAGACTGCACCATTACTGTCTGCACCATTACTGTCTGCACCATTACTGTCCCAGACTGCACCATTACTGTCCCAGACTGCTCCACTACTGTCCCAGACTGCACCATTACTGTCCCAGACTGCACCATTACTGTCCCAGACTGCACCATTACTGTCCCAGACTGCTCCATTACTGTCTGCACCATTACTGTCTGGTTAATATAGCACTGTGCCATGCCAGGGGATGGTCTGGTTAATATAGCACTGTGCCAGGGGATGGTCTGGTTAATATAGCACTGTACCAGGGGATGGTCTGGTTAATATAACACTGTACCAGGGGATGGTCTGGTTAATATAACACTGTACCAGGGGATGGTCTGGTTAATATAACACTGTACCAGGGGATGGTCTGGTTAATATAACACTGTGCCAGGGGACTGTCTGGTTAATATAGCA
>NC_088402.1:6403348-6438348 GCF_034236695.1 Oncorhynchus nerka
GGGGCTCTATGCAGGTTTTGCCAGCACAGATAGTCTACGGTGTTTTGAATGTGGGGATTTGGGGCACAAGAGCTTTGCGTGCCCACATAAAGGCCATAGACAAGGTGAGGGTACAAGCGCAAGTGGGGGAAATCGAGGTCAAAATGCAGGGAGTAAGGAGATGCAGACAGCAGAGGCTGGGCCTAGTCAGGCTAGAGATGGTAGGGTAGTGGAGGCTGGGTCTAGTCAGGCTAGAGATGGTGGAGAAGCAGAGGCTGGGTCTAGTCAGGCTAGAGATGGTAGGGTAGTGGAGGCTGGGTCTAGTCAGGCTAGAGATGGTGGAGAAGCAGAGGCTGGGTCTAGTCAGGCTAGAGATGGTGGGGTAGCTGAGGCTGGGCCTAGACATGCTATGGAGGGTGGTGCAGATGATGCTGGGCCGAGTCATGCTATGGAGGGTGGTGCAGATGATGCTGGGCCGAGTCATGCTATGGAGGGTGGTGTAGCTGAGGCTGGCCCTAGTCATGCTATGGAGGGTGGTGCAGATGATGCTGGGCGTAGTCATGCTATGGAGGGTGGTGTAGCTGAGGCTGGCCCTAGTCATGCTATGGAGGGTGGTGCAGATGATGCTGGTCCTAGTCATGCTATGGAGGGTGGTGTAGCTGAGGCTGGCCCTAGTCATGCTATGGAGGGTGGTGTAGCTGAGGCTGGCCCTAGTCATGCTATGGAGGGTGGTGTAGCTGAGGCTGGCCCTAGTCATGCTATGGAGGGTGGTGCAGATGATGCTGGTCCTAGTCATGCTATGGAGGGTGGTGTAGCTGAGGCTGGCCCTAGTCATGCTATGGAGGGTGGTGTAGCTGAGGCTGGCCCTAGTCATGCTATGGAGGGTGGTGCAGATGATACTGCGTCTAGTCAGGTTACTCTAGTGGATGAGGAGAGTATAGTGGGGAAGTGTAAGAGATTAGGGGGGGAGGAGGAGGGTGTCAAGAGGAAAAGGAAAAAGGGTGTGGACAAAGGCACCATGGAAATGTTGCCTGTTGCTGTGGGTGAGGCCCTAACCAGAGAGAAAGGGCAGGTGGTCAGGGTAGGAGATAGAGAAGAGGAGGAAAGTTAGTCTGAGGAAGAGGATGAGGAGTTATTTTTTTCAGACTCCTCGTCAATTGGCCCGGAGCTGACAGCCAGTCAACCAGAGGGGTCTGAGTACACGTTGAGAGAACTGACAAGGTTCCTGAATGAGACTAAGGGGAAAAAAAGTTAACCTTGAGGCTTTTTTTCCTGATCCTAGAAAGTTTGTAAGATCAGTACAACATGCTATGAGAAATGAGGGGCATGGTGTCCTCTCACCCAGGAAACGGTTTAGGTTGAGGAAGTGGGTCACAACAGTGCGTAAAGGTTTACCTTCAGACACTGTTTAAATGTTTAATTTCTTACTGACACTGGGGCTTTTTGAGCTTTGCTATTGGTCTATTTCTCTGCTGGCTTTTCTCCCACTTCTTATGGAGACTCTTCGGGTAGGCTCGCTCAATATAAATGGCGCCAGAGATGCGGGAAAGAGGAGTGTGTTGGGTGAATATGTAAAACCAAAAAAAGTACAGGTGTTGTTTCTGCAGGAGACGCATAGTGATGTGGTGAATGAAGTTGATTGGGGGCTCTGGTGGAAAGGGGCAAGTGTGTTGAGCCATGGGACAAATCTTAGTGCAGGGGTGGCAGTCCTTTTTGCACCGGGTCTGGCTGTAAACATTTGCTCCTCAAAGGAGGTGTGTAGGGGTAGGTTGCTTTTTGTTAAAGCAGAAATTAACAACATGTGTTTTGTCTTTATAAATGTGTATGCGCCTAACACAGGGAGAGAAAGAGGGGTTCTATTTGGGAGTCTTAGACAGGAACTCTCACAAGTAGCGCCTGAGGAGACGCTGGTGATCGGAGGTGACTGGAACTGTACAATGGATTTTACAAAAGACAGAAATGGGGAAGAGCCTCATTCAGTGGGAGTGTTAAGGAATATCTTTAATCAGTTTGACCTAGTGGATGTTTGGAGAACTAAACATCCAAACACAAGACAGTATACGTGGGTGAAGGTTTTTGGGGCTAGGGTGAGTGCAGCTCGACTTGATCGTTTTTACATGTCCAGGAATCAGAGCAATAGGCTGCTGGGTGCTACCATTCTCCCAGTGGGGTTTTCGGATCACCACATAACCATGGCTCGGCTGTCTATTTCACCAGGGCCCCGGCAGGCATCTTATTGGAAGTTCAATGTAAAGCTCTTACAAGATGCCACTTTTTGGGAAAGATGGGGGCAGCGAAGAGAGGAGTATGAGTCTCTGAGTCAATGGTGGGATGTGGGGAAAGTGCAAATTCGGCTTTTCTGTCAACAGTACACAGCTCTCTCATCCTCAGAGGCTAGGAGAGTATTGGGGGAACTAGAGCGGTGTATTAGTGAGATGGAGGTAGAGATGGTGGGGCAAGGCAATGTAGGCCTCCAGGCTAACTTAGCCGAATTACGTAGGGACTTGGGCAGTTTTTTCCAGGTTAAAGCAAAGGGAGCACTTGTAAGAGCCAGGTTCTCCATGCTCAAGGAGATGGATGCTCCCAGCTCCTTCTTCTTTGGTTTGGAAAGACAGAGCAGTGAAGCCAAGGGTATGCATTGTCTACGGCTGTCTGATGGGCGGGAGACCTCTGTGGTGGGGGAGATGCGGGAGCGGACTGTGGAGTTTTATACTGAATTGTATAGGGCAGAAATGTGTGATCCTATGTGTGGTTTTGGTAGGGTAGGGTAGTGTAGGGTAGGGTAGGGTAGGGTAGTGTAGGGTAGGGTAGGGTAGGGTAGGGTAGGGTAGGGTAGGGGGTAGGGTTGGGTAGGGGTAGGGTAGGGTAGGGTAGGGTTGGGTAGGGGTAGGGTAGGGTATGGTAGGGTAGGGTAGGGTAGTGTAGGGTAGGGTAGGGTAGGGTAGTGTAGGGTAGGGTAGGGTAGTGTAGGGTAGGGTAGGGTAGGGTAGGGTAGGGTAGTGTAGGGTAGGGTAGGGTAGTGTAGGGTAGGGTAGTGTAGGGTAGGGTAGGGTAGGGTAGTGTAGGGTAGGGTAGTGTAGGGTAGGGTAGTGTAGGGTAGGGTAGGGTAGGGTAGTGTAGGGTAGGGGTAGGGTAGGGTTAGAGTAGGGTAGGGTAGTGTAGGGTAGGGTAGGGTAGGGTAGGGTAGGGTAGGGTAGGGTAGGGTTAGAGTAGGGTAGGGTAGGGTAGTGTAGGGTAGGGTAGGGTAGGGTAGGGTAGTGTAGGGTAGGGTAGTGTAGGGTAGGGTAGGGTAGGGTAGGGTAGGGCAGGGTAGGGTAGGGTAGGGTATGTAGGGTAGGGTTGGGTAGGGTAGGGTTGGGTAGGGTAGGGTAGGGTAGGGTAGGGTTGGGTAGGGTAGGGTAGGGTATGTAGGTAGGGTTGGGAGGGTAGGGTAGGGTAGGGTAGGTTAGAGTAGGGTAGGGTAGGGTAGTGTAGGGTAGGGTAGGGTAGGGTAGGGTAGGGTAGGGTAGGGGTAGGGTAGGGTAGGGTAGGGTAGGGTAGGGTAGGGTAGGGTAGGGTAGGGTAGGGTAGGGTAGGGTAGGGTAGGGTAGGGTAGGGTTGGGTAGGGTAGGGTAGGGTAGGGTAGGGCAGTGTAGGGTAGGGTAGGGTAGGGTAGTGTAGGGTAGGGGTAGGGTAGGGTAGGGTAGTGTAGGGTAGGGTAGGGTAGTGTAGGGTAGGGTAGTGTAGGGCAGGGTAGGGTAGGGTAGGGTAGGGTTGGGTAGGGTAGGGTAGGGTAGTGTAGGGTAGGGTAGGGTAGGGTAGTGTAGGGTAGGGTAGGGTAGGGTAGGGTAGGGCAGGGTAGGGCAGGGTAGGGGTAGGGGGTAGGGTAGGGTTGGGTAGGGTAGGGTAGGGGGCAGGGTAGGGGGTGAGGGGTAGGGTAGGGGTAGGGTAGGGGTAGGGTAGGGTAGGGTAGGGTAGGGTAGAGTAGAGGGTAGGGTAGGGTAGGGTAGGGGTAGGGTAGGGTAGGGGTAGGGTAGGGTAGGGTAGTGTAGGGTAGGGTAGGGTAGGGTAGGGTAGGGTAGGGTTGGGTAGGGTAAGGTAGGGTAGGGTAGGGTAGGGTAGGGTAGGGTAGTGTAGGGTAGGGTAGGGTAGGGTAGGGTAGGGTAGGGTAGGGTTGGCTCTGCTCCCAGCTCTGGTATTGTTTACTTGTTTAGATTGTTTTTGCCCCTAGCGGATATTTTGACCGCCTCTCCCGACATCATGGGTGACCTGCTAAATTGTCAAATTTCGCCTTGAATCTCTCTGCTCGCTCATCCTTATCTCTCACGTTCTGTTTGTCTCTCACTCTCTCTTTCTTTCTCACTCACTTTGCCTCGATGCTGTTAGGTGTGAGCGTGTGTGTGTTTTCGCAAGTGTTGGATCAGCTGGCGCTGTAGGTCACTGTGGGAGCATCAGTGTGACTGAAATCTTCCGGCCTTACACTCCCTCAGGAAACACACAGACACACACAGTCGCTAATGTGTAGATAAATGCTGATTAAAGCAGAAGTAATTGCACAAGCTAATGGCTATGAAATATGACTTGAACATATTCCTGCATGTTTCAAGTTTCATCATGTGCATCCTATATTTATTTGTATTTTTTTTAAACCTTTATTTAACTAGACAAGTCAGTTAAGAACAAATTCTTATTTATAATGACGTCCTACTAAAAGGCACAAGGCCTCCTGCGGGGATGGGGACTGGAATTAAAAATAAAATATAAATATAGGACAAAACACACAACACAACAAGAGAGACGACACTACGTCAAGAGAGACCTAAGACATCAACATAGCATGGCAGCAACACATGACAACACAGCATGGTAGCAACACAACATAACAACAACATGGTAACAACACAACATGACAACAACATGGTGGCAACACAACATGACAACAACATGGTAACAACACAACATGACAACAACATGGTAACAACACAACATGGTAGCAACACAACATGACAACAACATGGTAACAACACAACATGGTGGCAACACAACATGACAACAACATGGTGGCAACACAACATGACAACAACATGGTAACAACACAACATGGTAACAACACAACATGACAACAACATGGTAGCAACACAACATGGTAGCAACACAACATAACAACAACATGGTAACAACACAACATGGTAGCAACACAACATGACAACAACATGGTAACAACACAACATGGTAACAACACAACATGACAACAACATGGTAGCAACACAACATGGTAGCAACACAACATAACAACAACATGGTAACAACACAACATGCTAGCAACACAACATGACAACAACATGGTAACAACACAACATGGTAACAACACAACATGACAACAACATGGTAGCAACACAACATGGTAGCAACACAACATGGTAGTATTTTCCACCAGAATTTGCAAATCAATTCATTAAAAATCCTACAATGTGATTTTCTGGATTCTATGATGAAAATTACAGGCCTCTCTCATCTTTTTAAGTGGGAGAACTTGCACAATTGGTGGCTGACTAAATACTTGTTTGCACCACTGTATGTTCTGAGAGAAGGACAGTGTACCATATATGCATACTCCCAAGTACTTGTATGAAGTGACTACTTCAAGCTCTAAACCCTCAGAGGTAGTAATAACACCTGTGTGAAGAGGGGCATTCTTCTTACCAAACCACATGGCCTTTGTTTTGGAGGTGTTCAGAACAAGGTTAAGGGTAGAGATAGCTTGTTGGGCACTAAGACATCTTTGTTGTAGAGCATTTAAAACCTGTTGGGGCTCGGCGTTCCCATTTGGGAACCCCCCCCCACGTTCAGCTGGAATGTGGCGCATGAAACGCAAAAAATATTCTTAAAAATATTTAACCTCCACACATTAAAACCTGTTAGGGCTACTAGTTCCCCTTTGGGAACTCACCCCACCCCCCCTGAGCTGTAATGTGGCGCAGGGAACGCAAGAAATAATCCTAAAAATATTTAACCTCCACAGAATCGCTTGAAAAATGGCTCAAATGAAAGATAAAGAAGTTATTTATCTACCCAGCAAGTCAGATTTCTAAAATGTTTTACGGCGAAAACATAGCACATATTTATGTCCAACCACCACTGCATACATACTTCATTAGCTTAGCCAAGTAGGAAAAAATATGCAATCAACAAACGCAGGATTAAAAGAAAAATAATTTCACTAACCTTTTGAAATCTTCATCAGATGACAGTAATATAACATGTTACACAGTACATTCATTTTTTTTCAATAATATGCAATATATATCCATAAATATCTGTTTACAATTATGCATCGTTCAAAAATGCTACTCCAATGTCAGGAGAAATAAATAGCTCCGGCAGATAACGTCAGCAAACAAGGAATACACATCATAAACTTTGACTAAATATGCATGTTTTACATATGTATGGCAAGATAAACTTCTTCTAAATGCAATTGCTATGTTACAATTATTTTTAACGTTACATTTGGCGTTTACTAGGCTATAATAGAGAGTCGGCGCTCTCAGTTAGCATGCTGACTCCTCTATCATGGAGTCGGCAGAAACCCAAAATGAAGACGTAAATATTCCCTTACCATGGCTGTTCTTGCTTCAGAAGACGTGGAAGGGTTAATACTCACCAAGTTAGCGTTCAGTTTGCAAGTCTGTGTCTTTCCGTTCTCAAACTAGACACTTTTCGGTCGAAATGTATGCAAATTTCAAGTGGCTGCGCACCAAAACGTCGAAAGTATACATTATATTTCGAGTAAACTTATCAAACTATGTTTATAATTAAGCCTTAGCATGTTATAAAGGTCTACAGCAATCGTGAGGGCGAACAGATTAGCACACGTTGTTCAGTCTGTCCTGGGAGAAAGAGAGAGAAATCTTCAGTCTCCCATTGGTGAAATTTTTTTTGTGCGTCACCGGGACGTTTGGTCACGCTGAACGTCTCGTGAGCACGTGATTCTCGCAGTTACAGGCCTCATCGAAAGCAGGCTTCACGCTGAAGACATAGAACGTGTTTCCATGGTTATAGCTCTTTGGGAACAATGACGTCAAAGTGAGGGCAACTTTTCCCATTACAAGAGAGACTTTGGGAGAATGCATGCCCTGAGAGTTCTGCTTTAGCTAGAGACAAAATTTAAACGGTTTTATAAGCTTTAGAGTGTTTCCTATTCGATAACAATTTTTAATTGCATATATTAGCAACTTTTGACAAAAATTTATCATGGTTTATATGGGTGCCGAATTCCTCCAGAAGGGGCAGTATTCAGGGATAGCCCTAACAGGTTTAACAAGTCCAATAGCTCAAATGAAAGATAAACACCTTGTTTATCTACCCAGCAAGTCAGATTTCTAAAATGTTTTACGGCGAAAACATAGCACATATTTATGTCAAACCACCACCGAATACACAGCTAATTTGCATAGCCAAGTTGAACAAAATATGCAATCAACAAACGCAGGATTAAAAGAAAAATAATTTCACTAACCTTTTGAAATCTTCATCAGATGACAGTAATATAACATGTTACACAGTACATTTATGTTTTTTCAATAATATGCTATATATATCCATAAATCTCTGTTTACAATGACGCAGCGTTCAAAAAATGCTACTCAAATGTCCTGAGAAATGACGATAGCTCCGGCAGATAACGTCAGCTAACAAGGAATACACATCATAAACTTTGACTAAATATGCATGTTTTACATATGTATGGCAAGATACACTTCTTCTAAATGCAACCGCTGTGTTTTACATTTATTTTTAACGTTACAGGTTGCGTTCACTAGGCTATAATATGAGTCGGCGCTCAGAAAGTAGCACTATGGCTCCTCTATCTTGGAGTCCACAGAAACCCAAATTTACCACATAAATATTCCCTTACCTTTGCTGTTCTTCCATCAGAAGACCTGGAAGGGATTATACTTACCAAAAACAGCGTTTAGTTTTGAAGTCTGTGTCTTTCGGTTATCAAACACGACATATTTCGGTTGAAATGCAGCCAAAAGTCAAGTGGATGCGCACCAAAACATCGAAATTACATATTATATGTCGACTAAACTTGTCAAACTATGTTCAGAATCAAGCTTTAGCATGTTATAAAGGTGCATAGCAATCCTGAGGACGAACAGAAACACACGCATCGTTTAATCGATCTTGGAAAAAAGACATCACCCGAGCAGAGCGCGCATGAGAGTAACCTGTTTTTTCGTGTGACCGAAAGGTTTCGGCCCGCCAAAACTCTCGTGAGCGCGCGATTCTCACAATGAGAAGCCCCATTGGAAGCAGACATCGCGCAGAAGACATAGAGACTGTTCCCAGGTCTGTAGGTGCTTGGGAAGGGTGGGGCGATGACGTCAAAGTTGGGCCAACAAATAGTGATTTATGGGACATCTAGGAGTGCCAACAAAGAAGATGGTCAAAGGTAATGAATGTTTTATATTTTATTTGTGCGGTTTGTGTAGCGACGACTATGCTAATTATTTTGTTTACGTCCCCTGCAGGTCTTTTGTGGTGTTACATGCTATCAGATAATAGCTTCTCATGCTTTCGCCGAAAAGCATTTTAAAAATCTGAATTGTTGCCTGGATTCACAACGAGTGTAGCTTTAATTCAATACCCTTTATGTGTATTTTAATGAACGTTTGAGTTTTAACTAATACTATTAGCATTTAGCGTAGCGCATTTGCATTTCCAGAGCTCTAGATGGGACGCCTGCGTGCCAGGTAGGAGCAAGAGGTTAACTTCTTGCGTCGAGCCATCCCGGATCTGGTATCGTGACTACAGCCTCAAGCTCATTACCATAACGCAACGTTAACTATTCATGAAAATCGCAAATGAAATGAAATTAATCTATTTGCTCTCAAGCTTAGCCTCTTGTTAACAACACTGTCATCTCAGATTTTCAAAATATGCTTCTCAACCATTGCAAAACAAGCATTTGTGTAACAGTATTGATAGCTAGCGTAGCATTTAGCGTAGCATTTAGCGTTAGCATTCAGCAGGCAACATTTTCACAAAAACCAGAAAAGCATTCAAATAAAATAATTTACCTTTGAAGAACTTCAGATGTTTTCAATGAGGAGACTCTCAGATAGCAAATGTTCAGTTTTTCCTGAAAGATAAAATCGATAAAATCCTTCGTGGCAGTTGACTTTCTCTTCTGAAGAAATGGAACGCGCATGGACCTACAGATTACGCAATATTTTCGACACAGGACACCGGGCGGGACACCAGGTAAATGTAGTCTCTTATGGTCAATCTTCCAATGATATGCCTACAAACACGTCACAATGCTGCAGACACCTTGGAGAAACGACACAAAGGGCAGGCTCATTCCTGGCGCATTGACAGCCATATAAGGAGACATTGGAACACAGCGCCTTCAGAATCTGGGGCATTTCCAGTATGAAACTTCATCTTGGTTTCGCCTGTAGCATTAGTTCTGGGGCACTCACAGATAATATCTTTGCAGTTTTGGAAATGTCGGAGTTTTGTCTTTCCAAGGCTGTCAATTCCATGCATAGTCGAGCATCTTTTCGTGACAAAATATTGCGCTTAAAACGGGCACGTCTTTTTATCCAATAATGACATGGCGCCCCCATAGGTTGAAGAGGTTAAATAAATGACGATTCTTCCCCTTTAAATAAAGGACGAACCGTGGCTGCCTTCCAAGCAATGGAAACCTCCCCAGAGAGGAGAGACAGGATAAAAAGCTTGAAGATGGGCGATGATAGGGCAGCAACCTTAAAGAAGAAATATTTAGGGAGTCCCATTGCTTTAGGACTTGGTCAGGTGGTTTAAAAATGTAAGGGGCAGTATTTTGATGTTTGGATGAAAAACATACCCAAATGAAACTGCCTATTTCTCAGGCCCAGAATCTAGAATATGCATATCATTGTCCGATTAGGATAGAAAACACTCTAAAGTTTCCAAAACTGTCAATATATTTTCTGTGAGTATAACATAACTGATTTTGCAGGTGAAAACCTGAGGAAAATCCAAAGAGGAAGTGCCTTATATTTTGAAAGCTCCCTGTTCCATTGCATGCCTTCCCTCCATTTAAAGGGATATCAACCAGATTCCTTTCCCTATGGCTTCCACATGGTGTGAACAGTCTTTAGACATAGTTTCAGGCTTTTATTCTGAAAAATGAGCGAGAAAGATCACATGGCGTCAGTGGATGGCTGGGTGCCAGCAGAGTTTTGCATGCGCGAGCAGCTTGGAGCAGACATTTTCTCTCTCTCTCTCCTATTGAAAAAGCTAAGGTCCGGTTGAAATATTGTCGATTATGTATTGTATAAACAACCTGAGGATTGATTATAAAAAACGTTTGACATGTTTCTACGAACTTTACGGATACTATTTGGAATTTTCGTCTGCCCGGTCGTGACTGCTCGAGCCTGTGGATTTCTGAACATAACGCACCAACCAAATGGAGGTATTTTGGATATAAAAATAATCTTTATGGAACAAAAGGAACATTTATTGTGTAACTGGGAGTCTCATGAGTGCAAACATCCGAAGATCATCAACGGTAAGCGATTCATGACTTTCTGACTTTCGTGACCAATCTACTTTGCTGCTAGCTGTTTGTAATGTTTTGTCTTCTGAGAGAGATGTCCTTACATAATCACTTGGTTTGCTTTCGCCGAAAATCTTTTTGAAATCACGCCAGGTGGATTAACAACAAGATAAGATGTGTGTTTGCCTGATTGCACTTGTGATTTCGTAAAAATTTAATATTTTCAGTCATTTTATTTGAATTTGGCGCTCTGCAATTCAGCGGATGTTGACGAAAATGATCCCGCTAAAGGGATGGGTGCGCCAAGAAGTTAAGTCCCAGTGTAGGTCACCTAGCAGGACAAATTCAGACTAAGGGGCCAGGAGGGAGCTTAGGGCAGGTAGGATACAGGCCGGTGCTGATGGTGGACGATAACACCCAGCCATACTCAACAAAGAGCTATTTGAAAGTTTAATGCTTAAAACCCGCAAATCAAATTGTTTCGGGACAGACTTGGTAGAGACAACCGAGCACTCAAGGTGATCCTTGGTAAAGATTGCCACTCCCTCACCTTTGGAAGATCTGTCTTGCCAAAAAAGGTTATAACCAGAAAGGTTAACATCAGTATTCAAAACACTCTTTCTGAACCACGTCTCAGTACTGACCAACACATCTGGATTGGAGCTGTGAACCCACACTTTCAATTGATCCATTTTAGGTAATAAGCTCCGAGTGCTAACGTGTAGAAAACCAAGGCTTTTACGAGAGCAGAAATCAGTGAAGCAGATATCAGAGCACAAGTCAGAATTGGGGCTGGCAACAGTAGATGGGCCAGGGTGTACATGCACATTTCCAGATAACATCAACAGTAATACAATCAAGGCATGGCAGAGGACAGGGAGAGCTCTGCAGTGCTGATTTATGACATCTGAATGTGCATCAGATGGCAACAAGATCATATTGTACAGCAATTTCATCAGGTAACATGAATACAAAGCCGGCGAGAGGTGGTTAGAATAGGATGGGAGGCCAAGAGTCCCGAGTGTTGGAACAAACAGTCTGTCCCACAGTTGGGTAAAGAAAGTTTGTAGTCAACAAAGCATGCAGGAGTCATGAGGCAAAATGCACAATAAAATACATAAGGACTTGGGCCATTGTAAGTTCAGAGTCACTCGCGCCAACAGTGCCTAATTGTGGAGTCTCAATCAGGGCAATGGTGTCTGAGATATTGCGTATGACTAATGTAACAACAGTGCCTAATTGTGGAGTCTCAATCAGGGTGTCTGAGATATTGTCTGAGATATTGTCTGAGATATTGTCTGAGATATTGCTTATGACGTACTTACAAAAGTGCTTTCGGGAAGTATTCAGACCCTGACTTTTTCCACATTTTGTTACGTTACAGCCTTACACATTTTTTCCACTCATCAAAACTATACCCCATAAAGACAAAGCAAAAACTGGTTTTAAAATGTTACCACATTAATTCTAAAAAGGTTGTTATGGGGTACTGCGTGTAGATTGTTTATGATTTAAAAAACAAAATAATTTTAGTATAAGTGAAAGTGTCTGAATACTTACCAAAGGCGCTGCACATAAAGCCAGGGAACTTTCACTTGTATGACTGTGCTAGTTTTAGACCATTAACCTCTCGGAACCAGGGAACTTTCACTTGTATGACTGTGCTAGTTTTAGACCATTAACCTCTCGGAACCAGGGAACTTTCACTTGTATGACTGTGCTAGTTTTAGACCATTAACCTCTCGGAACCAGGGAACTTTCACTTGTATGACTGTGCTAGTTTTAGACCATTAACCTCTCGGAACCAGGGAACTTTCACTTGTATGACTGTGCTAGTTTTAGACCATTAACCTCTAGTAATAGGGGTTGAAATAATTTCGGCAGATGAATTTAGAAAGATAAATTTAGAAAGAGAGGGTCCAGATTGTCTTGCCCGGCTGATTTGTAGGGACTTTGTAGGGACTTTCTGATTTGTGTGGGATTGAGGGCATTCGTAGAAGTGTTTTAGGGAGCGTTTGACAGTGATAAGGGGTGGTTGTTTGACCGCAGACCCACTACGGAAGCAGGCAATTAGGCGGTGAGATATTGGTTGAAAACAGCAGAGGTGTATTTGGAGGGCAAATTAGTTAGGATGATATCTATCAGGGTGCCCGTGTTTACGGATTTGGGGTTGTACCTGGTAGGTTCATTGATAATTTGTGTGGGATTGAGGGCATCAAGCTTAGATTGTAGGATGGCCGGGGTGTTAAGCATGTCCCAGTTTAGGTCACCTAGCAGCACGAGCTCAGAAGATAGATGGGGGGCAATCAATTCACATAGGGTGTCCAGGGCACAGCTGGGGGCAGAGGGTGGTCTATAGCAAGCGGCAACAGTGAGAGGCTTGTTTCTGGAAAGGTGAATTTTTAGAAGTAGAAGCTCAAATTGTTTTGGTACAGACCTGGATACTAAGACAGAACTTTGCAGGTTATCTCTGCAGTAGATTGCAACTCCTCCCCCTTTAGCAGTTCTATCTTGGCGGAAAATGTTATAGTTAGGGATGGAAATGTCTGGGTTTTTGGTGATTTTCCTAAGCCAGGATTCAGACACGGCTAGGACATCCAGGTTGGCAGAGTGTGCTAAAGCAGTGAGTAAAACAAGCTTAGGGAGTAGGCTTCTAATGTTAACCTGTTGCTTCTACTCGGGACGCTTGCGTCCCAACTAGAGCTCTGGAAATGCAAATGCGCTACGCTAAATGCTAATAGTATTAGTTAAAACTCAAAAGTTCATTAAAATACACATGCAGGGTATCGAATTAAACCTACACTCGTTGTGAATCCAGGCAACAAGTCAGATTTTTAAAATGCTTTTCGGCGAAAGCATGAGAAGCTATTATCTGATAGCATGCAACACCCCAAAAGACCCACAGGGGACGTAAACAAAATAATTAGCATTTCGGCGTTACACAAACCGCACAATAAAATAGAAAACATTCATTACCTTTCACCATCTTCTTTGTTGGCACTCCTAGATGTCCCATAAACACTATTTGGGTCTTTATTTCGATTAAATCGGTCCATATAAAGCCTAGATATCGTTATATGTAGACTGTGTGATAAACGAAAAAAACATTGTTTCAAAACGTAACGTCATTTTTTAAAATTCAAAAAGTTGACGATAAACTTTCACAAAACACTTCGAAATACGTTTGTAATGCAACTTTAGGTATTAGTAAACGTTAATAAGCGATAAAATTCATCAGGAGGCGATGTAAAGATCATTAGCTGTCCGTCTGGAAAAATGTCCGGCTAGAAACTCAACGAAAATATCCGGTCCTAGACCGGAGGAGATAGGGTGTCCTGCATGTGTTTGACCAAGAAAAAACTCGAAGGGAAATGACAAGACTCTAGACACCGTGTGGAAGCTGTAGGTACTGCAACCTCAGTCAATTAATTGTGGTTCACCTTTATCAATGGGTTCAAGTGGCGCATGGATATATTTTCCCATTTTCAGTGATCAGTTTTTCCTGTGCTTTTCGATGTAAATGCCGTTCTGGTAAAGCCACAGCAGTGATTTAACCAGTTTTTTAAACATCTGAGTGTTTTCTATCCACACAGACTAAGCAAATGCATATACTATATTCCTGGCATGAGTAGCAGGGCGCTGAAATGTTGCGCGATTTTTAACAGAATGTTCAAAAAAGTAGAGGGTCGACTTAAGAGGTTAACATGCATGAAACCAAGGCTTTTATAGTTACAGAAGTCAACAAATAAGAGGACCTGGGGAGTAGGAGTGGAGCTAGGCACTGCAGGACCTTGGTTAAGAGGAGATAAGGATAAGGGTACGGCTAAACACTAATTGGTCGTCTAGGACGTCCGGAACAGAGAGTAAAGGGAGCATAATGTACAGACAAAAGTATGGTACGAAGAGATTACATTGGAGGTAAACATTGAGTAATGAAGAGAGATTTTTACACAAAATGGGACAAACATCAAATTGAGACTCTGCATGCAGAATTCTGCAAAACTATCCTCCGTGTACAACGTAGAACACCAAATAATGCATGCAGAGCAGAATTAGGCCGATACCCACTAATGATCAAAATCCAGAAAATAGCTGTTAAATTCTATAACCACCTAAAAGGAAGCGATTCCCAAACCTTCCATAACAAAGCCATCACCTACAGAGAGATGAACCTGGAGAAGAGTCCCCTAAGCAAGCTGGTCCTGGGGCTCTGTTCACAAACACAAACACACCCCACAGAGCCCCAGGACAGCAGCACAATTAGACCCAACCAAATCATGAGAAAACAAAAAGATAATTACTTGACACATTGGAAAGAATTAACAAAAAACAGAGCAAACTAGAATGCTATTTGGCCCTACACAGAGAGTACACAGCGGCAGAATACCTGACCACTGTGACTGACCCAAAATTAAGGAAAGCTTTGACTATGTACAGACTCAGTGAGCACAGCCTTGATTTCATTGAGGATACCATCAACACCACAGGCCTTTTTGGGTTGGAGGGTTTTTATTTTGTCCTGTAACTCATTCAATGTAATTGGAGAATCCAGTGGGTTCTGGTAGTCTTTAATAGTTGATTCTAAGATCTGTATTTGATCATGTATATATTTTTGCTCTTTATTCTTTGTTATGGAGCCAAAAAGATTGGAGAAGTGGTTTACCCATACATCTCCATTTTGGATAGATAATTCTTCGTGTTTGTAATGCTCCGGGTGTCGTGGGTGTGGAGTCAAACGCAGGAGACGCTCACAATAGTAACGGCCTCAAACACAGGGAATGAAAATGTACAACGGAAAAGTCACGACCAGGCACTAACGCGTACCTCTACAACAGAGCCGAAGGTTACACTGAAATAATCCCGCACAACAACCAGGCGGGCCGGCTGTCTAATAAAGACAAACTAATCATACATAAACAGGTGCTACCAATAAACATACAAGGAGGGGGAGGAAAGACAATCAGTGGCAGCTAATAGGCCGGTGACGACGACCGCCGAGCGCCACCCGACCGGGAAGGGAAACCACCCTAGGACTGACTCGTGACAACTGCCAACACATACTGAGCAGCATGCTATATGGCAGACCAATCCAAACTCAGCTCTCTGCATGTCCAGCCTACTCATTATCTCAGCCAATCATCGTCAATCACTCGTGACAGTGTTGTTGTTTGTTTAGTGTTTTCCAATATTCCCAGAAGTGGTTAGAGTCTATGGATTCTTCAATTACATTGAGCTGATTTCTGACGTGCTGTTCCTTCTTTTTCCGTAGTGTATTTCTGTTTTGTTTTAGTGATTCACCATAGTGAAGGCGTAGACTCAGGTTTTCCGGGTCTCTATGTTTCTGGTTGGACAGGTTTCTCAATTTCTTTCTTAGATTTTTGCATTCTTCATCAAACCATTTGTCATTGTTGTTAATTGTCTTCGGTTTTCTATTTGAGATTTTTTAGATTTGATAGGGAAGCTGAGAGGTCAAATATACTGTCTCTCTCTCTTTCTCTGTCTCTCTCTGTCTCTCTCCCTTTCTCTCTCTCTCTCTCTCTCTCTCTCTCTCTCTCTCTCTCTCTCTCTCTCTCAATTCAATTCAAGGGCTTTATTGGCATGGGAAACGTGTTAACATTGCCAATAAAAATTAACAGTAAACATTACACATACAGACGTTTCAAAACAATAAAGATATTACAAATGTCATATTATATATATATATATATGTATACAGTGTTGTAACGATGTACAAATGGTTAAATGGTCTCTCTCTCTTTCTTTCTCTGTCTCTCTCTCTCTGTCTCTCTCTCTCTCGCTCTCTCTTTCTTTCTCTGTCTCTCTCTCTCTGTCTCTCTCTCTCTCGCTCTCTCTTTCTTTCTCTCTCTGTCTCTCTCTCTCTCTCTCTTTCTTTCTCTGTCTCTCTCTCTCTTTCTTTCTCTGTCTCTCTCTCTCGGTCTCTCTCTCTCTCTGTCTCTCTCTCTCTTTCTCTCTCTCTCTCTCCTTTCCTCCCTGTCCTTTCCTCTCTCCATCTCTTTATCCTCATCTGCCTGACTGTGCCCCAACACTCCAAAGCTGTCCTCATTAAGGCTCGTTCATGAAGCAGGGGAGATAATAATAATATTATAATAATTGGTTTGAAAACAGGAGACAATAGAATACAAGGATTATCTCTCATCCTCCACACGGATCAGACGCTCTGCCGAATATCACTGTTCTCTCTCTGTCTACCTCTCACCCTCTCTCTCTCTCTCTCTCTCTCTCTCTCTCTCTCTGTCCCTCTCCCTCTCTCTCTTTCTCTGTCTCTGTCCCTCTACCTCTCACCCTCTCTTTCAGTGTCTTTTTCTCTATATATCTTTGCTACCCTCTCTTTTTTCCCTCTTTTATCTCTGTCTTTCCCTCTCTCTCATCTCTCTCTCTTTCTCTCTCTCTCTCTCTCTCTCTGTCTCCACCCTCTCTCTCTCTCTCTCTCTCTCTCTGTCTCTCTCTCTGTCTCTCTCTGTCTCTCTCTGTCTCTGAGATGTCTCCCCACAGGGAGAATTAGTCTGTTCCTCTCAAGGCAGGAACACTCTATGCAGAGAAGAGATCCGAGAAGATATAACGACTTTGATTAAATGCGATGGTAGTTTTCTCATCCAAATAAATTATTCAGAGAAAGAGAGAGCAAATGACCCTTAACCACATGAATTTCACGTGATCACGTGAAGTGTTCCAAAAACACGTGTTTCATGTGATCACATATCATGATCACATGAAACTACATATGTGAAAAACACGGGAAAATCATATGAAATGTCACGTGTTTTTTTCTATAAGAGGAGAGAGAGAGGAAGAAAGAGCTAGAAAGGGAAAAAGAGAAAAATTATAAATAATCTTGACAACATTTTCACCCCAGTTCACCTCTTTTGAAATCCAAAGCCATACGTCAGCCAATGAGAGATGAGCAGAGGAGAAAGGGGGGAAGGAGGGAGGGAGGGAGGGAGGGAGGGAGGGAGGGAGGGAGGGAGGGGACGTGAGGGAATCTACCTCAGGAATCCAAAGAGGAACCGGAGTGACCAACAACCTAGTCTCTGACCTGTTTGATTTCTCATCCTATCTGACCTGTTTGATTTCTCATTCCCTATCTGACCTGTTTGATTTCTCATCCTATCTGACCTGTTTGATTTCTCATTCCTCTCTGACCTGTTTGATTTCTCATTCCTCTCTGACCTGTTTGATTTCTCATTCCTCTCTGACCTGTTTGATTTCTCATTCCCTATCTGACCTGTTTGATTTCTCATCCTCTCTGACCTGTTTGATTTCTCATTCCTCTCTGACCTGTTTGATTTCTCATCCTCTCTGACCTGTTTGATTTCTCATTCCTCTCTGACCTGTTTGATTTCTCATCCTCTCTGACCTGTTTGATTTCTCATTCCTCTCTGGCCTGTTTGATTTCTCATTCCTCTCTGACCTGTTTGATTTCTCACTCCTCTCTGACCTGTTTGATTTCTCATTCCCCTCTGGCCTGTTTGATTTAGTTTGAAGATCCAATGTTTTTATCTCAATATCTAATAATTTCAGGGTAACAATTAAGCACCTTCCTGGGACTGTTTTCCATTCATAAAGCTTAGCAAAGAACAAAGAGCAATTTCTCAATAAGCAACTCTCTGTGAGTGGGGAGGGGAAAACTAAAAACTAGCTGATATTTAAGCTTTATTTAACTAGGCAAGTCAGTTAAGAACAAATTCTTATTTACAATGATGGCCTACCCCGGCCAAACCCTCCCCTAACCCAGACGACGCTGGGCAAATTGTGTGCCGCCCTATGGGACTCCCGATTGTGATACAGCCCGGGTTCGAACCAGGGTCTGTAGTGATGCCTCTAACACTGAGATGCAGTGCCTTAGACCGCTGCACCAGACCCCTGTCTCAGACCTCTGCCTCAGACCCCTGTCTCAGACCCCTGAGACTCCTGCCTCAGACCCCTGTCTCAGACCCCTGAGACCACTGTCTCAGACCCCTGCCTCAGACCCCTGCCTCAGACCCCTGCCTCAGACCACCGTCTCAGACCGCTGCCTCAGACCGCTGCCTCAGACCACCGTCTCAGACTGCTGCCTCAGACCGCTGCCTCAGACCCCTGCTTCAGACCCCTGTCTCAGACCCCTGCCTCAGACCCCTGCCTCAGACCACCGTCTCAGACTGCTGCCTCAGACCCTTGTCTCAGACCCTTGTCTCAGACTGCTGCCTCAGACCTCTGCCTCAGACCCTTGCCTCAGACCCTTGTCTCAGACTGCTGCCTCAGACCTCTGCCTCAGACCCCTGCCTCAGACCCTTGTCTCAGACTGCTGCCTCAGACCGCTGCCTCAGACCCTTGTCTCAGACCGCTGCCTCAGACCCTTGTCTCAGACTGCTGCCTCAGACTGCTGCCTCAGACCGCTGCCTCAGACCCTTGTCTCAGACTGCTGCACCACTCGTTATTGGAACTCTCTTATTAGTCTGTTGCTTAGAGACGATCTCATGTTAAATAGTGTTGAAGTTAATATGACTACAGGTTCATCTGCCTCACCTAAAGCCCATTCTGGTGGGAAGCTGCTATAGACAGTCAGTATCTGGATAATGTTAAATACTGTTGAAGTAATATGGCTACAGGTTCATCTGCCTCACCTAAAGCCCATTCTGGTGGGAAGCTGCTATAGACAGTCAGTATCTGGGTAATGCAGAGTGTGTGGAAATGGTTGATAATGTATGTGATCAACAGAGAAGTATATTTCCTGGGTGATTTAAATATTGACTGGCTCTCATCAAGCTGCCCTTTCAAACTGTAACCAGTGCCTGCAACCTGCCTACCAAGGCATTTACAAATCAAATAAAATCTGATTGTTTTAGTCACATGCCCCCGAATGCAACAGGTGTAGACCTTGCAGTGAAATGCTTACATACGAGCCCCTAACCAACAATGCAGTTTTAAAATTCAGTAAAAAAAAAAAATATGGATAAGAATAAGAGATAAAAGTAAAAGGTAATTTAAGAGGAGAAGAAAAAAATAACAATATATATAGAGTGGAGGCTATATACAGGGTATTACGGTACAGAGTCAATGTGGAGGCTATATACAGGGTGTTACGGTACAGAGTCAATGTGGAGGCTATATACAGGGGGTACCGGTACAGAGTCAATGTGGAGGCTATATACAGGGTATTACGGTACAGAGTCAATGTGGAGGCTATATACAGGGTATTACGGTACAGAGTCAATGTGGAGGCTATATACAGGGGGTTACGGTACAGAGTCAATGTGGAGGCTATATACAGGGGTTACGGTACAGAGTCAATGTGGAGGCTATATACAGGTGTTACGGTACAGAGTCAATGTGGAGGCTATATACAGGGTATTACGGTACAGAGTCAATGTGGAGGCTATATACAGGGTATTACGGTACAGAGTCAATGTGGAGGCTATATACAGGGTGTTACGGTACAGAGTCAATGTGGAGGCTATATACAGGGTATTACGGTACAGAGTCAATGTGGAGGCTATATACAGGGTATTACGGTACAGAGTCAATGTGGAGGCTATATACAGGGTATTACGGTACAGAGTCAATGTGGAGGCTATATACAGGGTATTACGGTACAGAGTCAATGTGGAGGCTATATACAGGGTATTACGGTACAGAGTCAATGTGGAGGCTATATACAGGGTGTTACGGTACAGAGTCAATGTGGAGGCTATATACAGGGTATTACGGTACAGAGTCAATGTGGAGACTATATACAGGGTATTACGGTACAGAGTCAATGTGGAGGCTATATACAGGGTATTACGGTACAGAGTCAATGTGGAGGCTATATACAGGGTATTACGGTACAGAGTCAATGTGGAGGCTATATACAGGGTATTACGGTACAGAGTCAATGTGGAGGCTATATACAGGGTATTACGGTACAGAGTCAATGTGGAGGCTATATACAGGGTATTACGGTACAGAGTCAATGTGGAGGCTATATACAGGGTGTTACGGTACAGAGTCAATGTGGAGGCTATATACAGGGTGTTACGGTACAGAGTCAATGTGGAGGCTATATACAGGGTGTTACGGTACAGAGTCAATGTGGAGGCTATATACAGGTATTACGGTACAGAGTCAATGTGGAGGCTATATACAGGGTATTACGGTACAGAGTCAATGTGGAGGCTATATACAGGGTGTTACGGTACAGAGTCAATGTGGAGGCTATATACAGGGTATTACGGTACAGAGTCAATGTGGAGGCTATATACAGGGTATTACGGTACAGAGTCAATGTGGAGGCTATATACAGGGTATTACGGTACAGAGTCAATGTGGAGCCTATATACAGGGTATTACGGTACAGAGTCAATGTGGAGGCTATATACAGGGGGTACCGGTACAGAGTCAATGTGGAGGCTATATACAGGGTGTACTGGTACAGAGTCAATGTGGAGGCTATATACAGGGTGTTACGGTACAGAGTCAATGTGGAGGCTATATACAGGGTGTTACAGTACAGAGTCAATGTGGAGGCTATATACAGGGTGTACTGGTACAGAGTCAATGTGGAGGCTATATACAGGGTATTACGGTACAGAGTCAATGTGGAGGCTATATACAGGGTATTACGGTACAGAGTCAATGTGGAGGCTATATACAGGGTATTACGGTACAGAGTCAATGTGGAGGCTATATACAGGGTATTACGGTACAGAGTCAATGTGGAGGCTATATACAGGGTATTACGGTACAGAGTCAATGTGGAGGCTATATACAGGGTATTACGGTACAGAGTCAATGTGGAGGCTATATACAGGGTGTTACAGTACAGAGTCAATGTGGAGGCTATATACAGGGTATTACGGTACAGAGTCAATGTGGAGGCTATATACAGGGTATTACGGTACAGAGTCAATGTGGAGGCTATATACAGGGTATTACGGTACAGAGTCAATGTGGAGGCTATATACAGGGTATTACGGTACAGAGTCAATGTGGAGGCTATATACAGGGTGTTACAGTACAGAGTCAATGTGGAGGCTATATACAGGGTATTACGGTACAGAGTCAATGTGGAGGCTATATACAGGGTATTACGGTACAGAGTCAATGTGGAGGCTATATACAGGGTATTACGGTACAGAGTCAATGTGGAGGCTATATACAGGGTATTACGGTACAGAGTCAATGTGGAGGCTATATACAGGGTGTTACAGTACAGAGTCAATGTGGAGGCTATATACAGGGTATTACGGTACAGAGTCAATGTGGAGGCTATATACAGGGTATTACGGTACAGAGTCAATGTGGAGGCTATATACAGGGTATTACGGTACAGAGTCAATGTGGAGGCTATATACAGGGTATTACGGTACAGAGTCAATGTGGAGGCTATATACAGGGTATTACGGTACAGAGTCAATGTGGAGGCTATATACAGGGTATTACGGTACAGAGTCAATGTGGAGGCTATATACAGGGTATTACGGTACAGAGTCAATGTGGAGGCTATATACAGGGTATTACGGTACAGAGTCAATGTGGAGGCTATATACAGGGTGTTACGGTACAGAGTCAATGTGGAGGCTATATACAGGGTATTACGGTACAGAGTCAATGTGGAGGCTATATACAGGGTATTACGGTACAGAGTCAATGTGGAGGTTATATACAGGGTATTACGGTACAGAGTCAATGTGGAGGTTATATACAGGGTATTACGGTACAGAGTCAATGTGGAGGCTATATACAGGGTATTACGGTACAGAGTCAATGTGGAGGCTATATACAGGGTGTTACGGTACAGAGTCAATGTGGAGGCTATATACAGGGTATTACGGTACAGAGTCAATGTGGAGGCTATATACAGGGGGGTACGGTACAGAGTCAATGTGGAGGCTATATACAGGGTGTTACGGTACAGAGTCAATGTGGAGGCTATATACAGGGTGTTACGGTACAGAGTCAATGTGGAGGCTATATACAGGGTATTACGGTACAGAGTCAATGTGGAGGCTATATACAGGGTGTTACGGTACAGAGTCAATGTGGAGGCTATATACAGGTTATTACGGTACAGAGTCAATGTGGAGGCTATATACAGGGTGTTACGGTACAGAGTCAATGTGGAGGCTATATACAGGGTATTACGGTACAGAGTCAATGTGGAGGCTATATACAGGGTATTACGGTACAGAGTCAATGTGGAGGCTATATACAGGGTATTACGGTACAGAGTCAATGTGGAGGCTATATACAGGGTATTACGGTACAGAGTCAATGTGGAGGCTATATACAGGGTATTACGGTACAGAGTCAATGTGGAGGCTATATACAGGGTGTTACGGTACAGAGTCAATGTGGAGGCTATATACAGGGTGTTACGGTACAGAGTCAATGTGGAGGCTATATACAGGGTATTACGGTACAGAGTCAATGTGGAGGCTATATACAGGGTGTTACGGTACAGAGTCAATGTGGAGGCTATATACAGGGTATTACGGTACAGAGTCAATGTGGAGGCTATATACAGGGTGTTACGGTACAGAGTCAATGTGGAGGCTATATACAGGGTATTACGGTACAGAGTCAATGTGGAGGCTATATACAGGGTGTTACGGTACAGAGTCAATGTGGAGGCTATATACAGGGTATTACGGTACAGAGTCAATGTGGAGGCTATATACAGGGTATTACGGTACAGAGTCAATGTGGAGGCTATATACAGGGTATTACGGTACAGAGTCAATGTGGAGGCTATATACAGGGTGTTACGGTACAGAGTCAACGTGGAGGCTATATACAG
This sequence comes from Oncorhynchus nerka, assembly GCF_034236695.1. Taxonomy (NCBI): domain Eukaryota; kingdom Metazoa; phylum Chordata; class Actinopteri; order Salmoniformes; family Salmonidae; genus Oncorhynchus; species Oncorhynchus nerka. The sequence goes on from NC_088402.1 coordinate 6,426,640, forward strand.
GGTATTACGGTACAGAGTCAATGTGGAGGCTATATACAGGGTATTACGGTACAGAGTCAATGTGGAGGCTATATACAGGGTATTATGGTACAGAGTCAATGTGGAGGCTATATACTGGGGGTACCGGTACAGAGTCAATGTGGAGGCTATATACAGGGGGTACCGGTACAGAGTCAATGTGGAGGCTATATACAGGGGGTACCGGTACAGAGTCAATGTGGAGGCTATATACAGGGGGTACCGGTACAGAGTCAATGGGGAGGCTATATACAGGGGGTACCGGTACAGAGTCCATGTGGAGGCTATATACAGGGTATTACGGTACAGAGTCAATGTGGAGGCTATATACAGGGGGTACAGGTACAGAGTCACTGTGGAGGCTATATACAGGGGGTACCGGTACAGAGTCAATGTGGAGGCTATATACAGGGTGTTACGGTACAGAGTCAATGTTGAGGCTATATACAGGGGGTACCGGTAGAGAGTCAATGTGGAGGCTTTATACAGGGGGTACAGGTACAGAGTCAATGTGGCTATATACAGGGGGTACCGGTACAGAGTCAATGTGGAGGCTATATACAGGGTATTACGGTACAGAGTCAATGTGGAGGCTATATACAGGGGTACAGGTACAGAGTCAATGTGGAGGCTATATACAGGGGGTACCGGTACAGAGTCAATGGCAAGGTATATACAGGGTGTTACGGTACAGAGTCAATGTGGAGGCTATATACAGGGGGTACCGGTACAGAGTCAATGTGGAGGCTATATACAGGGGGTACCGGTACAGAGTCAATGTGGAGACTATATACAGGGTATTACGGTACAGAGTCAATGTGGAGGCTATATGCAGGGTATTACGGTACAGAGTCAATGTAGAGTCTATATACAGGGGGTACAGGTACAGAGTCAATGTGGAGGCTATATACAGGGGGTACCGGTACAGAGTCAATGGCAAGGTATATACAGGGTGTTACGGTACAGAGTCAATGTGGATGCTATATACAGGGTGTACTGGTACAGAGTCAATGTGGAGGCTATATACAGCGTATTACGGTAAAGAGTCAATGTGGAGGCTATATACAGGGGGTACCGGTACAGAGTCAATGTGGAGGCTATATACAGGGTATTACGGTACAGAGTCAATGTGGAGGCTATATACAGGGGGTACCGATACAGAGTCAATGTGGAGGCTATATACAGGGGGTACCGGTACAGAGTCATTGTGGAGGCTATATACAGGGGGTACAGGTACAGAGTCAATGTGGAGGCTATATACAGCGTATTACGGTAAAGAGTCAATGTGGAGGCTATATACAGGGGGTACAGGTACAGAGTCAATGTGGAGGCTATATACAGGGGGTTACGGTACAGAGTCAATGTGGAGGCTATATACAGGGGGTACCGGTACAGAGTCAATGTGGAGACTATATACAGGGTATTACGGTACAGAGTCAATGTGGAGGCTATATACAGGGGGTACCGATACAGAGTCAATGTGGAGGCTATATACAGGGGGTACCGGTACAGAGTCATTGTGGAGGCTATATACAGGGGGTACAGGTACAGAGTCAATGTGGAGGCTATATACAGGGGGTACCGGTACAGAGTCAATGTGGAGGCTATATACAGGGGGTACCGGTACAGAGTCAATGTGGAGGCTATATACAGGGTATTACGGTACAGAGTCAATGTGGAGGCTATATACAGGGGGTTACGGTACAGAGTCAATGTGGAGGCTATATACAGGGGGTACCGGTACAGAGTCAATGTGGAGACTATATACAGGGTATTACGGTACAGAGTCAATGTGGAGGCTATATACAGGGGGTACCGATACAGAGTCAATGTGGAGGCTATATACAGGGGGTACCGGTACAGAGTCAATGTGGAGGCTATATACAGGGTATTACGGTACAGAGTCAATGTGGAGGCTATATACAGGGGGTACAGGTACAGAGTCACTGTGGAGGCTATATACAGGGGTACAGGTACAGAGTCAATGTGGAGGCTATATACAGGGGGTACCAGTACAGAGTCAATGGCAACGTATATTCAGGGTGTTACGGTACAGAGTCAATGTGGAGGCTATATACAGGGGGTATCGGTACAGAGTCAATGTGGAGGCTATATACAGGGGGTACCGGTACAGAGTCAATGTGGAGGCTATATACAGGGTATTACGGTACAGAGTCAATGTGGAGGCTATATACAGGGTATTACGGTACAGAGTCAATGTGGAGGCATTCTACCCTGCCTATCTAAGGTCTTCGAAAGCCAAGTCAACAAACAGGTCACTGACCATCTCGAATCCCACCGTACCTTCTCCGCTATGCAATCTGGTTTCCGAGCCGGTCACGTGTGCACCTCAGCCACACTCAATGTACTAAACGACATCATAACCGCCATCGATAAAAGACAGTACTGTGCAGCCGTCTTCATCGACCTTGCCAAGGCTTTCGACTCTGTCAATCACCATATTCTTATCGTCAGACTCAGTAGCCTCGGTTTTTCGGATGACTGCCTTGCCTGGTTCACCAATTACTTTGCAGACAGAGTTCAGTGTGTCAAATCGGAGGGCATGTTGTCCGGTCCTCTGGCAGTCTCTATGGGGGTGCCACAGGGTTCAATTCTCGGGCCGACTCTTTTCTCTGTGTATATCAATGATGTTGCTCTTGCTGCGGGCGATTCCCTGATCCACCTCTACGCAGACGACACCATTCTATACACTTTCGGCCCGTCATTGGACACTGTGCTATCTAACCTCCAATCGAGCTTCAATGCCATACAACACTCCTTCCGTGGCCTCCAACTGCTCTTAAACGCTAGTAAAACCAAATGCATGCTTTTCAACCGATCGCTGCCTGCACCCGCTTGCCCGACTAGCATCACCACACTGGATGGTTCCGACCTTGAATATGTGGACACCTATAAGTACCTAGGTGTCTGGCTAGACTGCAAACTCTCCTTCCAGACCCATATCAAACATCTCCAATCGAAAATCAAATCAAGAGTCGGCTTTCTATTCCGCAACAAAGCCTCCTTCACTCACGCTGCCAAGCTTACCCTAGTAAAACTGACTATCCTACCGATCCTCGACTTCGGCGATGTCATCTACAAAATTGCTTCCAACACTCTTCTCAGCAAACTGGATGCAGTTTATCACAGTGCCATCCGTGTTGTCACTAAAGCACCTTATACTACCCACCACTGCGACTTGTATGCTCTAGTCTGCTGGCCCTCGCTACATATTCGTCGCCAGATCCACTGGCTCCAGGTCATCTACAAGGCCATGCTAGGCAAAGCTCCGCCTTATCTCAGCTCACTGGTCACGATGGCAACACCCATCCGTAGCACGCGCTCCAGCAGGTGTATCTCATTGATCATCCCTAAAGCCAACACCTCATTCGGCCGCCTTTCGTTCCAGTACTCTGCTGCCTGTGACTGGAACGAATTGCAAAAATCGCTGAAGTTGGAGACTTTTATCTCCCTCACCAACTTCAAACATCAGCTATCTGAGCAGCTAACCGATCGCTGCAGCTGTACATAGTCTATTGGTAAATAGCCCACCCATTCTCACCTACCTCATTCCCACAGTTTTTATTTATTTACTTTTCTGCTCTTTTGCACACCAATATCTCTACCTGTACATGACCATCTGATCATGATCATCACTCCAGTGTTAATCTGCAATATTGTAATTATTCGCCTACCTCCTCATGCCTTTTGCACACATTGTATATAGACTCCCCTTTTTTCTCTACTGTGTTATTGACTTGTTAATTGTTTACTCCATGTGTAACTCTGTGTTGTCTGTTCACACTGCTATGCTTTATCTTGGCCAGGTCGCAGTTGTAAATGAGAACCTGTTCTCAACTAGCCTACCTGGTTAAATAAAGGTGTTCTCAACTAGCCTACCTGGTTAAATAAAGGTGTTCTCAACTAGCCTACCTGGTTAAATAAAGGTGTTCTCAACTAGCCTACCTGGTTAAATAAAGGTGTTCTCAACTAGCCTACCTGGTTAAATAAAGGTGTTCTCAACTAGCCTACCTGGTTAAATAAAGGTGTTCTCAACTGGCCTACCTGGTTAAATAAAGGTGTTCTCAACTAGCCTACCTGGTTAAATAAAGGTGTTCTCAACTAGCCTACCTGGTTAAATAAAGGTGAAATAAAAAATTTTTAAAAAATATACAGGGTATTACGGTACAGAGTCAATGTGGAGGTTATATACAGGGTATTACGGTACAGAGTCAATGTGGAGGCTATATACAGGGTGTACTGGTACAGAGTCAATGTGGAGGCTATATACAGGGTGTTACGGTACAGAGTCAATGTGGAGGTTATATACAGGGTATTACGGTACAGAGTCAATGTGGAGGCTATATACAGGGTATTACGGTACAGAGTCAATGTGGAGGCTATATACAGGGTATTACGGTACAGAGTCAATGTGGAGGCTATATACAGGGTATTACGGTACAGAGTCAATGTGGAGGTTATATACAGGGTGTTACGGTACAGAGTCAATGTGGAGGCTATATACAGGGTGTACCGGTACAGAGTCAATGTGGAGGCTATATACAGGGTGTTACGGTACAGAGTCAATGTGGAGGCTATATACAGGGTGTACCGGTACAGAGTCAATGTGGAGGCTATATACAGGGTGTACTGGTACAGAGTCAATGTGGAGGCTATATACAGGGTGTACTGGTACAGAGTCAATGTGGAGGCTATATACAGGGTGAGTCAATGTGGAGGCTATATACGGGTATTACGGTACAGAGTCAATGTGGAGGCTATATACAGGGGGTACCGGTACAGAGTCAATGTGGATGCTATATACAGGGTGTACTGGTACAGAGTCAATGTGGAGGCTATATACAGGGTGTACTGGTACAGAGTCAATGTGGAGGCTATATACAGGGTGTTACGGTACAGAGTCAATGTGGAGGCTATATACAGGGTGTTACGGTACAGAGTCAATGTGGAGGCTATATACAGGGTGTACTGGTACAGAGTCAATGTGGAGGCTATATACAGGGTATACAGCAATGTGGAGGCTATATGTACGGTAAAGAGTCAATGTGGAGGCTATATACAGGGTGTTACTGGTACAGAGTCAATGTGGAGGCTATATACAGGGTGTTATGGTACAGAGTCAATGTGGAGGCTATATACAGGGTGTTATGGTACAGAGTCAATGTGGAGGCTATATACAGGGTGTTATGGTACAGAGTCAATGTGGAGGCTATATACAGGGTGTTATGGTACAGAGTCAATGTGGAGGCTATATACAGGGTGTACTGGTACAGAGTCAATGTGGAGGCTATATACAGGGTGTACTGGTACAGAGTCAATGTGGAGGCTATATACAGCGTATTACGGTAAAGAGTCAATGTGGAGGCTATATACAGGGGGTACCGGAACAGAGTCAATGTGGAGGCTATATACAGGGTGTACTGGTACAGAGTCAATGTGGATGCTATATACAGGGTATTACGGTACAGAGTCAATGTGGAGGCTATATACAGGGGGTACCGGTACAGAGTCAATGTGGAGGCTATATACAGGGTATTACGGTACAGAGTCAATGTGGAGGCTATATACAGGGGGTTACGGTACAGAGTCAATGTGGAGGCTATATACAGGGTATTACGGTACAGAGTCAATGTGGAGGCTATATACAGGGTGTCACGGTACAGAGTCAATGTGGAGGCTATATACAGGGTAATTCTGTACTTTACGCAAGATTTTCTGCGGGAGCCATCATGTGACCACTTGCTCAATGTGGTCCCTTACGGCTATTCTTCAACATAAATGCGTAAAAAAGACTTCACAATGCTGTAGACACCTTGGGGAATACGTAGAAAACGTAAGCTCATTCGTAGCTCATTCACAGCCATATAAGGAGTCATTGGCATGCAGCGCTTTCAAAATATGGGGCACTTCCTGATTGGATTTTTATCTGGGTTTCGCCTGTAACATCAGTTCTGTTGCACTCACAGACAATATCTTTGCAGTTTTGGAAACGTTAGAGTGTTTTCTATCCAAAGATGTCAGTTATATGCATAGTCGAGCATCTTGTCGTGACAAAATATCCCGTTTAAAACGGGAACTTTTTTTTTTCAAAAATGAAATACCGCCCCCAGAGTTCCAAGAGGTTTTAACAGGGAGTACAGGAGGGGGCTGAACACGCACCCCTGAGGGGCTCCTGTGTTAAGGATCAGCGTGGCAGATGTGTTGTTACCTACCCTTACCACCAGAGGGAGGCCCATCAGGAAGTCCAGGATCCAGTTGCAGAGGAAGGTGATTAGTCCCCGGGTCCGTAGCTTATTGCTGAGCTTTGAGGGCATTATGGTGTTGAACGCTGAGCTGTAGTCAATGAACAGCATTCTCACGTAGGAGTTCCTTTTGTCCAGGTGGGAAAGGTCCAGTTTGGAGTGCAATAGAGATTGCATCATTTGTGGATCTGTTGGGGTGGTATGCAAATTGGATTGGGTCTAGTGTTTCTGGGATAATGGTGTTGATGTGAAGCCAGGACCAGCCTTTGAAAGCTCTTCATGGCTATAGACGTGAGTGCTACGGGTCGGTAGTCATTTAAGTATGTTACCTTAGTGTTCTTGGGAACAAGGACTATGGAGGTCTGCTTGAAACATGTTGGTATTACAGACTCAGTCAGGGTTGACCATGAAAGTTTACAATCCAGTTTGCAATCCAGTTTACAATCCAGGGTTTAGTCACCTCAATTTGCTTAATTTCCACATGATTTATTTCAGATTTAGTTTAGGGTTTATTGAATGATTTGTCCCAAATACAATGCTTTAGTTTTTTAAATAGTTAGGACAAATATATTCCTTGCCACCCATTCTGAAACTAACTGCAGCTCTTTGATAAGTGTTGCAATCATTTCAGTCACTATAGTGTTGATTCATCCGCATACGTAGACAAACTGGCTTTACTCAAAGCTTTAATAAAGATTTTAAAAAGTAAGGGGCCTAAACAGCTGCCCTGGGGAATTCCTGATTCTACCTGGATGTTGTTGGAGAGGCTTCCATTAAAGAACACCCTCTGTGTTCTGTTAGACAGGTAACTCTTTATCCACATTATAACAGGGGGTGTAAAGCCATAACTCATACGTTTTCCAGCAACAGACTATGACCAATAATGTCAAAAGACACACTGAAGTCTAACAAAACAGCCCCCATAATATTTTTATCATAAATTTCTCTCAGCCAATCATCAGTCATTTGTTTAAGTGCTGTGCTTGTTGAATGTCCTTCCTTATAACCATGCTGAATGTTTGTTGTCAATTTGTTTACTTTAAAATAGCATTGTATCTAGTCAAACACCATTTTTTCCAGAACTTTACTAAGGGTTGGTAACAGGCTGATTGGTCGGCTATTTGAGCCAGTAAAGGGGGCTTTACTATTCTTAGGTAGCGGATGACAATAGCTTCCCTATCCAGGCCTGAGGGCCACACACTTTCTACTAGGCTTTAATGGAAGATGTGGTAAGTGTATATAAAGCACAAGGAAATCACGTTTTTGACTGCGCTGATCCTTTATTATCTATCAATTGTGTCTTGTAATGTCAAAAGTCCATTCATTCACACGTGTCACTGTAACACGTGGTTACTATGTTGTGGAACGGAATGCTTACATGATGAATGACCCCTGCCTGAGACCTGAGACCTGAATACTCATGGTGTTTAGCTCAGTGGTCTAACACGGTCAGAACACCTTCCATGTGTCACTAATGTCTTCTGTCTCTGTCTCTCTGTATCCCCTCTCTGTATCCCCTATCCCTCCCTCTCTTTCTCTCTCCATCCCTTTCTCTCTGTCTCTCCATCCCTTCCTCTCTCTCATCACTTCCTCCATCTCTCCATCCCTTCCTTCCTCTCTCTCTCCAGCCCGTCCTCTCTCTCTCCAGCCCTTCCTCTCTCTCATCACTTCCTCCATCTCCCCATCCCTTCCTTCCTCTCTCTCTCCAGCCCGTCCTCTCTCTCTCCAGCCCTTCCTCCATCTCTCCATCCCTTCCTCGCTCTCTCATCACTTCCTCCCTCTCTCCATCCCTTCCTTCCTCTCTCTCTGCATCCCTTCCTTCCTCTCTCTCTCCAGCCCTTCCTCTCTCTCTCCATCCCTTCCTTCCTCTCTCTCTCCAGCCCGTCCTCTCTCTCTCATCACTTCCTCCCTCTCTCCATCCCTTCCTTCCTCTCTCTCTCCAGCCCTTACTCTCTCTCTCCATCCCTTCCTTCCTCTCTCTCTCCAGCCCTTCCTCTCTCTCTCCATCCCTTCCTTCCTCTCTCTCTCCAGCCCGTCCTCTCTCTCTCCATCCCTTCCTTCCTCTCTCTCTCTCTCCAGCCCGTCCTCTCTCTCTCCATCCCTTCCTCCATCTCTCCATCCCTTCCTTTCTCTCTCATCACTTCCTCCCTCTCTCCAGCCCTTCCTCTCTCTCTCCATTCCTGGTCTCTCTGGTTCCAGTCCTAACTCATTTATGCCTCTGTTGTTCCATAGCTCACAGCCTGGATAATATTTTGTAATTCAGTCACATGGCCTTTGTATTAGTCTGGGGATCGGCCTTGTACGCACAACATGAAATAATGAATGTGACTGTGTGTGTATGTGACTGTATGTGTCAACCTTACAGCCTTCCTCCCTTATCAGTGCAGACTTATACAGTATTAGCACTGTCCCTTGTGGTGGTTTATCTACACTTAGGGTGTGTTTGTGTGTGAGTTTGTGAGTTTGTGTGTAGCTACAGATAGTTTTTATCGGGGGATACTCCCTTCTCTCTCTCTCTTCCTCCGTCTCTGTCTGTATCTCTGTCTCTCTCTCTCTCTCTCTCTCTCTCTCTCTCTCTCTCTCTCTCTCTCTCTCTCTCTCTCTCTCCCTATTCAATATATTCAATTCAAAGGGGCTTTATTGGCATGGGAAACATGTGTTAACATTGCCAAAGCAAGTGAGGTAGATAACATACAAAAGTGAAATAAACAATAAAAACAGTAGAAATTACACATACAGAAGCTTCAAAGCAATAAAGACAAATGTCATATCATGTATATATAGAGTGTTGTAACAATGTACAAATGGTTAAAGCATAAATATGGGTTGTATTTACAATGGTGTTTGTTCTTCACTGGTTGCCCTTTTCTTGTGGCAGCAGGTCACAAATCTTGCTGCGGTGATGGCACACTGTGGCATTTCACCCAGTAGATATGGGAGTTTATCAAAATTGGGTTTGTTTTCTAATTATTTGTGGATCTGTGTAATCTGAGGGAAATGTGTGTCTCTAATATGGTCATCCAATGGACAGGAGGTTAGGAAGTGCAGCTCAGTTTCCACCTCATTTTGTGGGCAGTGAGCACATAGCCTGTCTTCTCTTGAGAGCCATGTCTGCCTACGGCGGCCTTTCTCAATAGCAAGGCTATGCTCACTGAGTCTGTACATAGTCAAATCTTTCCTTAAGTTTGGGTCAGTCACAGTGGTCAGGTATTCTGTGACTGTGTCCTCTCTGTTTAGGGCCAAATAGCATTCTAGTTTGCTATGTTTTTTGTTAATTCTTTCCAATGTGTCAAGTAATTATCTTTTTGTTTTCTCTAATCGTTTAATCAATCAACTCTGGTTGGATTTCCTTTTCCTGTTGGTTTCTTTAACAACGCAGAGGGAAGTGTACAAATCCAGTCTGGTTTATCGTCTCTACAAGCCAGATGTCTGGTTTATCGTCTCTACAAGCCAGATGTCTGGTTTCTCTTCTCTACAAGCCAGATGTCTGGTTTATCGTCTCTACAAGCCAGATGTCTGGTTTATCGTCTCTACAAGCCAGATGTCTGGTTTATCGTCTCTACAAGCCAGATGTCTGGTTTATCTTCTCTACAAGCCAGATGTCTGGTTTCTCTTCTCTACAAGCCAGATGTCTGGTTTCTCTTCTCTACAAGCCAGTCTACACCATCAATGCTGAAATTAGTCCGGTTCAGTGAAAGCAGATGGAGAGCTGATGGAGAGCTGATGGAGAACAGTGTGTCTGTATGAATAATGGAGGAATCCCATTTGTCCCTGCTTGTTAAAGTAGATCACCAACTGTGGGCCTAGCCACAGATCATGTGACCCCCTGGGCTGCCCCCACGGCCTCCTGGGTAACAGCAGAACCAGACCTCCACTGTTAATGTGGGCCAGCGTGCTCTCCTGGGGGCATGTGTGTGTGTGTGTTCTGGGGTTGTTCTAGGAATCAATCTGTACTGGCAGAGCAGGATGGATGGTGTGTGTGTGTCAGAAAGGAATGAAGAAGGGGGTGTAAGGGGGGTGTAAGGGGGTGAAGGGGGTGAAGGGGGAGTGAAGGGGAGGTGTGAAGGGGGAGGTGTGAAGAGGGGGTAAAGGAGGAGGTGTGAGGGAGGGGAGGCTGGGGGGCAAAAGGTGAAAGGCGGGGGCATGGGTATAAAAACTTGATTTCGCTTTCTCATTATTGGGTATTGTGTGTAGATGAATGAAGAATTGTTTTTGTCTAGTTTAGAATAAGGCTGTAACGTAACAAAATGTTGAAAAAGGGAAGGGGTCTGAATACTTTCTGAATGCAACGTATACCCCCTTTATTTATCCTACGGTTCTGACTTGTTGTCCAAAAGGTGTAGACCTTACAGTGCAGTGCTGTAATGTTCTGAATTCTGTCTCCATCGCAAAAGTTCTGAACAAGTAGTTATACTGACTACGTCCTTCCTAGCTCGCTCATTAATGTCTTAATAAAAATGACAGATTATCTCTTATCAGCCCCTTTTAACCGTTTATTTAACTAGGCAAGTCAGTTAAGAACAAAGAATGGGGTAGCAGGGTAGCCTAGTGGTTAGAGCGTTGGACTAGTAACCGGAAGGTTGCAAGTTCAAATCCCTGACCTGACAAGGTACAAATCTGTCGTTCTGCCCATGAACAGGCAGTTAACCCACTGTTCCTAGGCCGTCATTGAAAATAAGAATGTGTTCTAGTAAAATAAAAATAAATAAAAAATAACAAATTGTTAATTACAATGACGGCCTACCGGGGAACAGTGGGTTAACTGCATTGTTCAGAACTTCAGATTTTTACCAGCTTGGGGATTCGATCCAGCAATCCTTCGGTTACCGGCCTAACGCTCTAACCACTAGGCTACCTACCTCCACGTATGCCATAGTTTGTACATATAAATTGTCAGTATAAACCTCATTTACAGCCTCATTAAAAAGGCAGTAAATGAGACTGAATGAACTGTTTCTCTGCCAGACAAGGCTCCGCTGATAGCCAGGTGAAACAGTGGTAAGGATTCACTCCCTGGTGCTGAACAGAAAGCTCTGCTGTTGGGACAGCTTTATGAAGGCCCTAACAGTTTGTGGGCACCGTTTGTCACTGTTATAGTGCAATTTAAATGTATTGTTTAGTGTTGTGTAGAAACTTTGCATCAGCTTTGTTGATTTTTTTTTTGCCCCATTAAGATTTAGATGCTAAAATTGTCACTTCTCCATATTTGTTACTTTTGTTTCTTTTCTTTTCTTTTTTACTTTTCCATTTTTTACTTTAACACTTATTTTTCTTAAAGCTGCATTGTTGGTTAAGGGCTTGTAACTTTCATTTCAATGTAAGGTTGTTGTATTCTGCACATGACATAACATGTGATTTGATTTGCTCAGACAAACACACTGACGAAAGAGGGAGATGAGCTCCATGGACTTTCAATTTCCTGTCCCTG
>NC_088402.1:6450848-6488348 GCF_034236695.1 Oncorhynchus nerka
TGTGTTATCGTGTGTGTGTATAGTGTGTGTGTATAGTGTGTGTGTATAGTGTGTGTGTATAGTGTGTGTTATTGTGTGTGTATATATTGTGTGTTATAGTGTGTGTTATATAGTGTGTGTATAGTGTAGTGTGTGTGTGTATAGTGTGTGTATTGTGTGTGTGTATAGTGTGTGTTATAGTGTGTGTGTATAGTGTGTGTTATAGTGTGTGTTATTGTGTGTGTGTATAGTGTGTGTTATTGTGTGTGTGTATAGTGTGTATGTTATAGTGTGTGTGTGTATAGTATGTGTGTATAGTGTGTGTGTATAGTGTGTGTTATCGTGTGTTTGTATAGTGTGTTTGTATAGTGTGTGTGTATAGTGTGTGTGTATAGTGTGTGTGTATAGTGTGTGTGTATAGTGTGTGTATAGTGTGTGTGTATAGTGTGTGTATAGTGTGTGTGTATAGTGTGTGTGTATAGTGTGTGTGTATAGTGTGTGTATAGTGTGTGTGTATAGTGTGTGTGTATAGTGTGTGTATAGTGTGTGTGTGTATAGTGTGTGTGTATAGTGTGTGTGTCTTCTTCACAGTCCCCGTTGTTCCACAAGGTGTATTTAGAGTTCCATGTAGTCATGGCTCTATGTAGTACTGTGGAATAGAGTTCCATGTAGTCATGGCTCTATGTAGTACTGTGGAATAGAGTTCCATGTAGTCATGGCTCTATGTAGTACTGTGGAATAGAGTTCCATGTAGTCAGGGCTCTATGTAGTACTGTGGAATAGAGTTCCATGTAGTCATGGCTCTATGTAGTACTGTGGAATAGAGTTCCATGTAGTCAGGGCTCTATGTAGTACTGTGGAATAGAGTTCCATGTAGTCATGGCTCTATGTAGTACTGTGGAATAGAGTTCCATGTAGTCATGGCTCTATGTAGTACTGTGGAATAGAGTTCCATGTTGTCATGGCTCTATGTAGTACTGTGGAATAGAGTTCCATGTTGTCATGGCTCTATGTAGTACTGTGGAATAGAGTTCCATGTTGTCATGGCTCTATGTAGTACTGTGGAATAGAGTTCCATGTTGTCATGGCTCTATGTAGTACTGTGGAATAGAGTTCCATGTAGTCATGGCTCTATGTAGTACTGTGGAATAGAGTTCCATGTTGTCATGGCTCTATGTAGTACTGTGGAATAGAGTTCCATGTAGTCATGGCTCTATGTAGTACTGTGGAATAGAGTTCCATGTAGTCATGGCTCTATGTAGTACTGTGGAATAGAGTTCCATGTAGTCATGGCTCTATGTAGTACTGTGGAATAGAGTTCCATGTAGTCATGGCTCTATGTAGTACTGTGGAATAGAGTTCCATGTAGTCATGGCTCTATGTAGTACTGTGGAATAGAGTTCCATGTAGTCATGGCTCTATGTAGTACTGTGGAATAGAGTTCCATGTAGTCATGGCTCTATGTAGTACTGTGGAGTAGAGTTCCATGTAGTCATGGCTCTATGTAGTACTGTGGAATAGAGTTCCATGTAGTCAGGGCTCTATGTAGTACTGTGGAATAGAGTTCCATGTAGTCATGGCTCTATGTAGTACTGTGGAATAGAGTTCCATGTAGTCATGGCTCTATGTAGTACTGTAGAATAGAGTTCCATGTAGTCATGGCTCTATGTAGTACTGTGGAATAGAGTTCCATGTAGTCATGGCTCTATGTAGTACTGTGGAATAGAGTTCCATGTAGTCATGGCTCTATGTAGTACTGTGGAATAGAGTTCCATGTAGTCATGGCTCTATGTAGTACTGTGGAATAGAGTTCCATGTAGTCATGGCTCTATGTAGTACTGTGGAATAGAGTTCCATGTAGTCATGGCTCTATGTAGTACTGTGGAATAGAGTTCCATGTAGTCATGGCTCTATGTAGTACTGTGGAATAGAGTTCCATGTAGTCATGGCTCTATGTAGTACTGTGGAATAGAGTTCCATGTAGTCATGGCTCTATGTAGTATTTTTTTTATTTTTTTTTATTTCACCTTTATTTAACCAGGTAAGCAAGTTGAGAACAAGTTCTCATTTACAATTGCGACCTGGCCAAGATAAAGCAAAGCATTTCGACACATACAACGACACAGAGTTACACATGGAGTAAAACAAACATACAGTCAATAATACAGTAAAAAAACAAAACAAAAAAAAACAAGTCTATATACAATGTGAGCAAATTAGGTGAGAAGGGAGGTAAAGGCAAAAAAGGCCATGGTGGCAAAGTAAATACAATATAGCAAGTAAAACACTGGAATGGTAGTTTTGCAATGGAAGAATGTGCAAAGTAGAAATAAAAATAATGGGGTGCAAAGGAGCAAAATAAATAAATAAATTAAATACAGTTGGGAAAGAGGTAGTTGTTTGGGCTAAATTATAGGTGGGCTATGTACAGGTGCAGTAATCTGTAAGATGCTCTGACAGTTGGTGCTTAAAGCTAGTGAGGGAGATAAGTGTTTCCAATTTAAGAGATTTTTGTAGTTCGTTCCAGTCATTGGCAGCAGAGAACTGGAAGGAGAGGCGGCCAAAGAAAGAATTGGTTTTGGGGGTGACTAGAGAGATATACCTGCTGGAGCGTGTGCTACAGGTGGGAGATGCTATGGTGACCAGCGAGCTGAGATAAGGGGGACTTTACCTAGCAGGGTCTTGTAGATGACATGGAGCCAGTGGGTTTGGCGGCGAGTATGAAGCGAGGGCCAGCCAACGAGCGTACAGGTCGCAATGGTGGGTAGTATATGGGGCTTTGGTGACAAAACGGATAGCACTGTGATAGACTGCATCCAATTTGTTGAGTAGGGTATTGGAGGCTATTTTGTAAATGACATCGCCAAAGTCGAGGATTGGTAGGATGGTCAATTTTACAAGGGTATGTTTGGCAGCATGAGTGAAGGATGCTTTGTTGCGAAATAGGAAGCCAATTCTAGATTTAACTTTGGATTGGAGATGTTTGATATGGGTCTGGAAGGAGAGTTTACAGTCTAACCAGACACCTAAGTATTTGTAGTTGTCCACGTATTCTAAGTCAGAGCCGTCCAGAGTAGTGATGTTGGACAGGCGGGTAGGTGCAGGTAGCGATCGGTTGAAGAGCATGCATTTAGTTTTACTTGTATTTAAGAGCAATTGGAGGCCACGGAAGGAGAGTTGTATGGCATTGAAGCTTGCCTGGAGGGTTGTTAACACAGTGTCCAAAGAAGGGCCGGAAGTATACAGAATGGTGTCGTCTGCATAGAGGTGGATCAGAGACTCACCAGCAGCAAGAGCGACCTCATTGATGTATACAGAGAAGAGAGTCGGTCCAAGAATTGAACCCTGTGGCACCCCCATAGAGACTGCCAGAGGTCCGGACAGCAGACCCTCCGATTTGACACACTGAACTCTATCAGAGAAGTAGTTGGTGAACCAGGCGAGGCAATCATTTGAGAAACCAAGGCTGTCGAGTCTGCCGATGAGGATGTGGTGGTTGACAGAGTCGAAAGCCTTGGCCAGATCAATGAATACGGCTGCACAGTAATGTTTCTTATCGATGGCGGTTAAGATATCGTTTAGGACCTTGAGCGTGGCTGAGGTGCACCCATGACCAGCTCTGAAACCAGATTGCATAGCAGAGAAGGTATGGTGAGATTCGAAATGGTCGGTAATCTGTTTGTTGACTTGGCTTTCAAGACCTTAGAAAGGCATGGTAGGATAGATATAGGTCTGTAGCAGTTTGGGTCAAGAGTGTCCCCCCTTTGAAGAGGGGGATGACCGCAGCTGCTTTCCAATCTTTGGGAATCTCAGATGACACGAAAGAGAGGTTGAACAGGCTAGTAATAGGGTGGCAACAATTTCGGCAGATAATTTTAGAAAGAAAGGGTCCAGATTGTCTAGCCCGGCTGATTTGTAGGGGTCCAGATTTTTCAGCTCTTTCAGAACTTCAGCTGAATGGATTTGGGAGAAGGAGAAATGGGGAAGGCTTGGGCGAGTTGCTGTTGGGGGTGCAGTGCTGTTGACCGGGGTAGGAGTTGCCAGGTGGAAAGCATGGCCAGCCGTAGAAAAATGCTTATTGAAATTCTCAATTATGGTGGATTTATCAGTGGTGACAGTGTTTCCTATCTTCAGTGCAGTGGGCAGCTGGGAGGAGGTGTTCTTATTCTCCATGGACTTTACAGTGTCCCAGAACTTTTTAGAGTTAGTGTTGCAGGAAGCAAATTTCTGCTTGAAAAAGCTAGCCTTGGCTTTTCTAACTGCCTGTGTATAACGGTTTCTAGCTTCCCTGAACAGCTGCATATCACGGGGACTGTTCGATGCTAATGCAGAACGCCATAGGATGTTTTTGTGTTGGTTAAGGGCAGTCAGGTCTGGGGAGAACCAAGGGCTATATCTGTTCCTGGTTCTAATTTTCTTGAATGGGGCATGTTTATTTAACATTGTTAGGAAGGCATTTTTAAAAAATATCCAGGCATCCTCTACTGACGGGATGAGATCAATATCCTTCCAGGACACCCCGGCCAGGTCGATTAGAAAGGCCTGCTCGCTGAAGTGTTTCAGGGAGCGTTTTACAGTGATGAGTGGAGGTCGTTTGACCGCTGACCCATTACGGATGCAGGCAATGAGGCAGTGATCGCTGAGATCTTGGTTGAAGACAGCAGAGGTGTATTTAGAGGGGAAGTTGGTTAGGATGATATCTATGAGGGTGCCCGTGTTTAAGGCTTTGGGGGTACCTGGTAGGTTCATTGATAATTTGTGTGAGATTGAGGGCATCAAGTTTAGATTGTAGGATGGCTGGGGTGTTAAGCATGTTCCAGTTTAGGTCGCCTAGCAGCACGAGCTCTGAAGATAGATGGGGGGCAATCAGTTCACATATGGTGTCCAGAGCACAGCTGGGAGCAGAGGGTGGTCTATAGCAGGCGGCAACGGTGAGAGACTTGTTTTTAGAGAGGTGGATTTTTAAAAGTAGAAGTTCAAATTGTTTGGGTACAGACCTGGATAGTAGGACAGAACTCTGCAGGCTATCTTTGCAGTAGATTGCAACACCGCCCCCTTTAGCAGTTCTATCTTGTCTGAAAATGTTGTAGTTTGGAATTAAAATTTCTGAATTTTTGGTGGTCTTCCTAAGCCAGGATTCAGACACAGCTAGAACATCCGGGTTGGCAGAGTGTGCTAAAGCAGTGAAAAGAACAAACTTAGGGAGGAGGCTTCTAATGTTAACATGCATGAAACCAAGGCTATTACGGTTACAGAAGTCATCAAAAGAGAGCGCCTGGGGAATAGGAGTGGAGCTAGGCACTGCAGGGCCTGGATTCACCTCTACATCGCCAGAGGAACATAGGAGGAGAAGAATAAGGGTACGGCTAAAAGCAATAAGAATTGGTCGTCTAGAACGTCTGGAACAGAGAGTAAAAGGAGGTTTCTGGGGGCGATAAAATAGCATCAAGGTATAATGTACAGACAAAGGTATGGTAGGATGTGAGTACAGTGGAGGTAAACCTAGGTATTGAGTGATGAAGAGAGAGATATTGTCTCTAGAAACATCATTGAAACCAGGAGATGTCATTGCATGTGTGGGTGGTGGAACTAATAAGTTGGATAAGGTATAGTGAGCAGGACTAGAGGCTCTACAGTGAAATAAGCCAATAAACACTAACCAGAACAGCAATGGACAAGACATATTGACATTAAGGAGAGGCATCCTTAGTCGAGTGATCAAAAAGGGTCCAGGGAGTGGAGAGGTTGGTTTGGGGGTCACGGCGATTTAGACAGCTAGCCAGGACATCGGTAGCAAGCTAGCATAGGATGGAGGTCTGTTGTTAGCCACCTCTTGCGTTCCGTCAGTAGATTAGTAGAGTTCCGTGTTGTAGAGGGGATTAGTCCAAATCACACAACAACAAAAAAATAAAAACAATAGATATAGTTATAGAGGCCCAAGAAGAAACATGTTAATAATAAAAATAAATAAATTGTCCGATTGTCTATTCTGAGAGCATCCGGTAAGACAGCTAACGGTTAGCAGGCCGCAGATGGGCATTCAGGTAACGTCGCGACGGAGGAGCCAGCCGGATCTCCTTCGGGTAGATAACGTCGGCAGTCCAGTTGTGAAGGCCCGGAGGGGCTCCGTGTAGGCAGTAAAACGGGTCCGGATAGGTGACTGCAGCCCAGGAGTGATTGACGGAGCTCAGGAGTGGTTGACGGAGCTCGCTAGCTCCGGAGTAATTGATGTTTGCTCCGGAATCGACGAAAGCAGATAGACACACGGATAGCAGCCAGCTAGCTGTGAGATCCGGGAGTGAATGTCCAGAGAGCAGTTGAAATCCAGGGACATGGAGAGAAAAATCGGTCCGGTATGTTCCGTTCCGAGCCGCTGCGCCGTACAAAACTGGCGATAGATTTTCGAGTTAAAGGATAGCTAATGACCACAAACCGTGGTTAGCTGAATACGAACGAGTTGCCAGTAAAGAAGCTAACTAGCTTCTGATTAGCTTCTGGCTAGCTCCTGGCTAGCTTCTTGGAGGATTGCAGATTTGATTGCAGATTTGAGGTAAATAATACTTATTTATACATATCAATTGGTGAGGCAAGTTGCAGGAGAGTGTATTGAAGATGAGTTGATGGAAAATAAAAATAAAATGTATGTGAAAAAAAAGTTGTAAATATATATATATACACGACACGACAAGACGAGGACAAAAGACGTCTGAACTGCTATGCCATCTTGGAAAAAAAAAAAAAAAAAAAAAAAAAAAAAAACTGTGTACTGTGGAATAGAGTTTCATGTAGTCATGGCTCTATGTAGTACTGTGGAATAGAGTTCCATGTAGTCATGGCTCTATGTAGTACTGTGGAATAGAGTTCCATGTAGTCATGGCTCTATGTAGTACTGTGGAATAGAGTTCCATGTAGTCATGGCTCTATGTAGTACTGTGGAATAGAGTTCCATGTAGTCATGGCTCTATGTAGTACTGTGGAATAGAGTTCCATGTAGTCAGGGCTCTATGTAGTACTATGGAATAGAGTTCCATGTAGTCATGGCTCTATGTAGTACTGTGGAATAGAGTTCCATGTAGTCATGGCTCTATGTAGTACTGTAGAATAGAGTTCCATGTAGTCATGGCTCTATGTAGTACTGTGGAATAGAGTTCCATGTAGTCATGGCTCTATGTAGTACTGTGGAATAGAGTTCCATGTAGTCATGGCTCTATGTAGTACTGTGGAATAGAGTTCCATGTAGTCATGGCTCTATGTAGTACTGTGGAATAGAGTTCCATGTAGTCAGGGCTCTATGTAGTACAGTAGAATAGAGTTCCATGTTGTCATGGCTCTATGTAGTACTGTGGAATAGAGTTCCATGTAGTCAGGGCTCTATGTAGTACTGTAGAATAGAGTTCCATGTTGTCATGGCTCTATGTAGTACTGTGGAATAGAGTTCCATGTTGTCAAGGCTCTATGTAGTACTGTGGAATAGAGTTCCATGTAGGCAGGGCTCTATGTAGTACTGTGGAATAGAGTTCCATGTAGTCATGGCTCTATGTAGTACTGTGGAATAGAGTTCCATGTTGTCATGGCTCTATGTAGTACTGTGGAATAGAGTTCCATGTTGTCATGGCTCTATGTAGTACTGTGGAATAGAGTTCCATGTTGTCATGGCTCTATGTAGTACTGTGGAATAGAGTTCCATGTAGTCATGGCTCTATGTAGTACTGTGGAATAGAGTTCCATGTTGTCATGGCTCTATGTAGTACTGTGGAATAGAGTTCCATGTAGTCATGGCTCTATGTAGTACTGTGGAATAGAGTTCCATGTAGTCATGGCTCTATGTAGTACTGTGGAATAGAGTTCCATGTAGTCATGGCTCTATGTAGTACTGTGGAATAGAGTTCCATGTAGTCATGGCTCTATGTAGTACTGTGGAATAGAGTTCCATGTAGTCATGGCTCTATGTAGTACTGTGGAATAGAGTTCCATGTAGTCAGGTCTCTATGTAGTACTGTGGAATAGAGTTCCATGTAGTCATGGCTCTATGTAGTACTGTGGAATAGAGTTCCATGTAGTCATGGCTCTATGTAGTACTGTGGAATAGAGTTCCATGTAGTCATGGCTCTATGTAGTACTGTGGAATAGAGTTCCATGTAGTCAGGGATCTATGTAGTACAGTAGAATAGAGTTCCATGTTGTCATGGCTCTATGTAGTACTGTGGAATAGAGTTCCATGTAGTCAGGGCTCTATGTAGTACTGTAGAATAGAGTTCCATGTTGTCATGGCTCTATGTAGTACTGTGGAATAGAGTTCCATGTTGTCAAGGCTCTATGTAGTACTGTGGAATAGAGTTCCATGTAGTCAGGGCTCTATGTAGTACTGTGGAATAGAGTTCCATGTAGTCATGGCTCTATGTAGTACTGTGGAATAGAGTTCCATGTTGTCATGGCTCTATGTAGTACTGTGGAATAGAGTTCCATGTTGTCATGGCTCTATGTAGTACTGTGGAATAGAGTTCCATGTTGTCATGGCTCTATGTAGTACTGTGGAATAGAGTTCCATGTAGTCATGGCTCTATGTAGTACTGTGGAATAGAGTTCCATGTTGTCATGGCTCTATGTAGTACTGTGGAATAGAGTTCCATGTAGTCATGGCTCTATGTAGTACTGTGGAATAGAGTTCCATGTAGTCATGGCTCTATGTAGTACTGTGGAATAGAGTTCCATGTAGTCATGGCTCTATGTAGTACTGTGGAATAGAGTTCCATGTAGTCATGGCTCTATGTAGTACTGTGGAATAGAGTTCCATGTAGTCATGGCTCTATGTAGTACTGTGGAATAGAGTTCCATGTAGTCATGGCTCTATGTAGTACTGTGGAATAGAGTTCCATGTAGTCATGGCTCTATGTAGTACTGTGGAATAGAGTTCCATGTAGTCATGGCTCTATGTAGTACTGTGGAATAGAGTTCCATGTAGTCATGGCTCTATGTAGTACTGTGGAATAGAGTTCCATGTAGTCAGGTCTCTATGTAGTACTGTGGAATAGAGTTCCATGTAGTCATGGCTCTATGTAGTACTGTGGAATAGAGTTCCATGTAGTCATGGCTCTATGTAGTACTGTAGAATAGAGTTCCATGTAGTCATGGCTCTATGTAGTACTGTGGAATAGAGTTCCATGTAGTCATGGCTCTATGTAGTACTGTGGAATAGAGTTCCATGTAGTCATGGCTCTATGTAGTACTGTGGAATAGAGTTCCATGTAGTCATGGCTCTATGTAGTACTGTAGAATAGAGTTCCATGTAGTCATGGCTCTAAGTACTGTGGAATAGAGTTCCATGTAGTCATGGCTCTATGTAGTACTGTGGAATAGAGTTCCATGTGGTCATGTCTCTATGTAGTACTGTAGAATAGAGTTCCATGTAGTCATGGCTCTATGTAGTACTGTGGAATAGAGTTCCATGTAGTCATGGCTCTATGTAGTACTGTTGAATAGAGTTCCATGTAGTCATGGCTCTATGTAGTACTGTGGAATAGAGTTCCATGTAGTCATGGCTCTATGTAGTACTGTGGAATAGAGTTCCATGTAGTCATGGCTCTATGTAGTACTGTAGAATAGAGTTCCATGTAGTCATGGCTCTAAGTACTGTGGAATAGAGTTCCATGTAGTCATGGCTCTATGTAGTACTGTGGAATAGAGTTCCATGTAGTCATGGCTCTATGTAGTACTGTGGAATAGAGTTCCATGTAGTCGTGGCTCTATGTAGTACTGTGGAATAGAGTTCCATGTAGTCATGGCTCTATGTAGTACTGTGGAATAGAGTTCCATGTAGTCATGGATCTATGTAGTAATGTGTGCCTCCAACAGTCTGTTCTGGACTCGGGGACTGTGAACAGACCTCTGGTGTCATGTCTTGTGGGGTATGCATGGGTGTCTGAGCTGTGTGCCAGTAGTTCAAAGAGACAGCTCGGTGCATTAAATACCTCTCACAAATATAAGTAGTGATGAAGTCAATGAAATGAAATAAAATACCTCCCTTCCCGTAGTTCCCTCTCTCTCCTCCCTTCCCTTAGTTCCCTCTCTCTCCTCCCTTCCCTTAGTTCCCTCTCTCTCCTCCCTCCCGTCCCTTAGTTCCCTCTCTCTCCTCCCTCCCTTCCCTTAGTTCCCTCTCTCTCCTCCCTTCCCTTAGTTCCCTCTCTCTCCTCCCTCCCGTCCCTTGGTTCCCTCTCTCTCCTCCCTCCCTTCCCTTAGTTCCCTCTCTCTCCTCCCTCCCTTCCCTTAGTTCCCTCTCTCTCCTCCCTCCCTTCCCTTAGTTCCCTCTCTCTCCTCCCTCCCTTCCCTTAGTTCCCTCTCTCTCCCTCCCTTCCCTTAGTTCCCTCTCTCTCCTCCCTCCCTTCCCTTAGTTCCCTCTCTCTCCTCCCTCCCTTCCCTTAGTTCCCTCTCTCTCCTCCCTCCCTTCCCTTAGTTCCCTCTCTCTCCTCCCTTCCCTTAGTTCCCTCTCTCTCCTCCCTCCCGTCCCTTAGTTCCCTCTCTCTCCTCCCTCCCTTCCCTTAGTTCCCTCTCTCTCCTCCCTCCCGTCCCTTAGTTCCCTCTCTCTCCTCCCTCCCTTCCCTTACTTCCCCCTCTCTCTTCACATCATCAGTTGCAGTACCTAGTGGCACCGTATTATCTAAGGGACACTTTTTGACTGGACACTGGGGCTAGGATGTGCTGTTGTTTCCAGAGCCAAGGGGCAGTGTAGGTCCCTTGGGTCCCTGAAGCCCCATAAAAGAGCTCCTCGGCACCTGAGTCCCACTTTATAATATCACACTATACATGCTATTACCAAGCCATTTCAACAACTAACTCTGACTGGCACTTTCTTTCGGGGTCACATATCTGTCTTTCTCAAGTACTCTGTGACAGATTACTTTTTCAAAGTTAATCTACAATTTTGCTACCTTGCAGTTAGTCTGGGTCTATGAAATGAACTCGTAGAGAGTTCAAACCAAGGATTTGGAGTATTTAGTGTAAATATTGTGAGAGAAAGATTAAGTGAATATTTTTGATGGTGCTGTCAGGGACAGAAGAAAGCCGAAGAAAAATGAGAGATTGGTGCTTTTATGACCCTTCTCCCTGTGCCCACCTCTCTATAAGCCCTGTGTCCAAGAGAGAGAGAAGGAGGGAGAGGGAGGCCAAGGGATATAGAGATTAGACTGAGTTTCGCTCTGTAAGTTTCTCTCTCTATAAGACTCAATTTGTCCTTCTGCCTTTTTCTCACAATTATCATAACGTGTGTGCTGTGCAGTGCGTCATCTTCCTGTACCTGTCTGTGTGTAAATGCCTGTGTGAGTGAGTAAGTGTGTGTGCATCTGTGTGTAAATGCCTGTGTGAGTGAGTAAGTGTGTGTGCATCTGTGTGTAAATGCCTGTGTGAGTGAGTAAGTGTGTGTGCATCTGTGTGTAAATGCCTGTGTGAGTGAGTAAGTGTGTGTGCATCTGTGCGCGTGCGTACACATATTTGCACAAGCCAGACTGACTAACTACAGAGCCTTGCAAAAGTACTGGCGTTTTTCCTATTTTGTTCCATTACAACCGGTAATTTAAATGTATTTCATATAATCATATATATTTTGTATATTGGACATGCACAACATGTTGGTGAAGTGAAATGAAAAATTAACCTGTTTCAAAAAATAAAAAATAAAAACCAGAAAGTGGTGAGTGCAATATGTATTCACCCCCTTTGCCATGAAGCCCCTAAATAAGATCTGGTGCAACCAATTACCTTCAGAAGTCACATAATTAGTTAAATAAAGTCCACCTGTGTGCAATCTAAGTGTCACATGATCTGTCACATGATCTCAGTATATCTACGCCTGTTCTGAAAGGCCCCAGAGTCTGCAACACCACTAAGCAAGGGGCACCACCAAGCAAGTGGCACCATGAAGACCAAGGAGCTCTCCAAACAGGTCAGGGACAAAGTTGTGGAGAAGTACAGATCAGGGTTGGGTTATAAAAAAATATCAGAAACTTTGAACATCCCACAGAGCACCATTAAATCCATTATTAAAAAATGGAAATAATTTGCCACTTAACAAACCTGCCAAGAAAGCGCTGCCTACAAAAACTCACAAACCAGGCAAGGAGGGCATTAATCAGAGGCAACAAAGAGACCAAAGATAAGCCTGAAGGAGCTGCAAAGCTCCACAGCAGAGATTGGAGTATCTGTCCATAAGACCACTTTAAGCCGTACACTCCACAGAGCTGGGCTTTACGGAAGAGTGGCCAGAAAAAAATAAGCAAACACGTTTGGTGTTCGCCACAAGGCATGTGGGAGACTTCCCAAACATATGGTAGAAGGTACTCTGGTGAGACTAAAATTGAGCTTTTTCGCCATCAAGGAAAACACTATGCTAACCCAACACCTTTCATCACCCAGAGAACACCATCCCTACACTGAAGCATGGTGGTGGCAGCATCGGAAGGGACTGTTTGAGTAGTGAAATGAACATTGAGTGTTTAGTACCTGATTCTTCCTTGGTGTTATTGGCATAGATTAAGATGAAATTTAAAATCAATCAAAGGTGATGAGTCATATACTCTTCCCTGTCTAAATGTCAGCAGAAAAGTTTCAGTTAACTTTCCCCAAATTCCTTTCTTTCTTTCCAGAAACCCTTATTCCCTCCCAAATCTGGACATGTTTCAACTGGGTTTTCTGGGAAAACCAGAGAATTCTGGAAAAGTTCAACCAATTTTTTTTCTTCTAAAAACCGAGTAATAGTTTATTTTATATAGATTATCTGATGTCTTGATGTTCAAGTTTTTAAACAAAATAATACTTTTAAGATATTTAATCAAAGTGATGAATTTGTCACTAACCAGAATCTTCACTCTCTTTCCCCCTGTTTATAAATCTGTGAGTTTGTTTGTACATTCATATGTATCTGTCTGTATGTGTCCAGGTCCCGTCAGACGGGGTGGAGTGGGCTGGGCTTGGGGGCTACCCAGGCGGGGGTGGTCCTGACGGAGGGGGGGAGATCCCCTGCAGGCGCATGCGGAGCGGCAGCTACGTCAAGGCCATGGGAGACGACGACAGTCAGGACTCTGACGCCAGTCCTAAAACCTCTCCTAAAACCACCATCATCGCCCAGAGAGAGGCCTTCAGACGCTCTGTCAGCATGGACCACAGGTCATCTGTCAACAAGTAACGGGGAGGGGGGGGGGGGTCATTCATTCTATCATTTATTAAACCTGCTACGTCATTGGTGATGATGATGATGAGGGTGATGATGAAGATGAGGAAGAGGAGTAAGATGAGTGTTATTCTCATTTTACTCTGTGTGTGTGTGTTTAGATACTCGTGTAAGCAGTGTGTAGATGCTACGCTACCATATGCTCACAACATAAGCACGCCGAAGAGTCACGCACGTTCTCGGAGCTACACGCGGTCTCTGACCAGCTCACAGGTAAGACCACACACCTTCAGAACACTGTCTGTATGTTTATTCATCTCTTCACATTTTAGCTTCCGTCCCTCTCCTCGCCCCTACCTGGACTCGAACCAGGGACCCTCTGCACACATTGACAACAGCCACCCTCGAAGCATCATTACCCATCGCTCCACAAAAGCCGCGACATTTAAGATTAGGGAAGACAATTTATGTATTTATTAGAGTGTCCTTATTTATATTACAGCATATTGGATGACTGTCATTCATATTCCATTCACCCAGTTCAATGTAACAGTGATGGGTTCAGGTTACTGTCATTCATATTCCATTCACCCAGTTCAATGTAACAGTGATGGGTTCAGGTTACTGTCATTCACCCAGTTCAATGTAACAGTGACAGGTTTAGGATACTGTCATTCATATTCCATTCACCCAGTTCAATGTAACAGTGACAGGTTTAGGTTACTGTCATTCATATTCCATTCACCCAGTTCAATGTAACAGTGACAGGTTTAGGTTACTGTCATTCACCCAGTTCAATGTAACAGTGACAGGTTTAGGATACTGTCATTCATATTCCATTCACCCAGTTCAATGTAACAGTGACAGGTTTAGGTTACTGTCATTCATATTCCATTCACCCAGTTCAATGTAACAGTGACAGGTTCAGGTTACTGTCATTCACCCAGTTCAATGTAACAGTGACAGGTTCAGGTTACTGTCATTCATATTCACCCAGTTC
Organism: Oncorhynchus nerka; assembly: GCF_034236695.1. NCBI lineage: Eukaryota > Metazoa > Chordata > Actinopteri > Salmoniformes > Salmonidae > Oncorhynchus > Oncorhynchus nerka. Next base: position 6,464,987 of record NC_088402.1, read on the forward strand.
AATGTAACAGTGATGGGTTTAGGTTACTGTCATTCACCCAGTTCAATGTAACAGTGATGGGTTCAGGTTACTGTCATTCATATTCACCCAGTTCAATGTAACAGTGATGGGTTCAGGTTACTGTCATTCATATTCACCCAGTTCAATGTAACAGTGACAGGTTTAGGTTACTGTCATTCACCCAGTTCAATGTAACAGTGACAGGTTTAGGTTACTGTCATTCATATTCACCCAGTTCAATGTAACAGTGACAGGTTTAGGTTACTGTCATTCATATTCACCCAGCTCAATGTAACAGTGACAGGTTTAGGTTACTGTCATTCATATTCACCCAGGTCAATGTAACAGTGACAGGTTTAGGTTACTGTCAGTCATATTCACCCAGTTCAATGTAACAGTGACAGGTTTAGGTTACTGTCATTCATATTCACCCAGTTCAATGTAACAGTGACAGGTTTAGGTTACTGTCATTCACCCAGTTCAATGTACCAGTGACAGGTTTAGGTTACTGTCATTCATATTCACCCAGTTCAATGTAACAGTGACAGGTTTAGGTTACTGTCATTCATATTCACCCAGTTCAATGTACCAGTGATGGGTTTAGGTTACTGTCATTCATATTCACCCAGGTCAATATAACAGTGACAGGTTTAGGTTACTGTCATTCATATTCACCCAGTTCAATGTAACAGTGACAGGTTTAGGTTACTGTCAGTCATATCCACCCAGTTCAATGTAACAGTGACAGGTTTAGGTTACTGCCATTCACCCAGTTCAATGTAACAGTGACAGGTTTAGGTTACTGCCATTCACCCAGTTCAATGTAACAGTGACAGGTTTAGGTTACTGTCATTCACCCAGTTCAATGTAACAGTGACAGGTTTAGGTTACTGTCATTCACCCAGTTCAATGTAACAGTGACAGGTTTAGGTTACTGTCATTCACCCAGTTCAATGTAACAGTGACAGGTTTAGGTTACTGTCATTCACCCAGTTCAATGTAACAGTGACAGGTTTAGGTTACTGTCATTCACCCAGTTCAATGTAACAGTGACAGGTTTAGGTTACTGTCATTCATATTCACCCAGCTCAATGTAACATCGGTAGGTTTAGGTTTACTACATGATACTCTAATGTTCCCTGTACCCCATCATGAGGTTGTTACAACCTAGTCTATGATGAAAGTTTACAACGTAGGTGCACACAGGTTGAGAGACAAATGTGAGTAATCAGTGTGACAGACAGTGACACATTCAATACCACCTTGCACACTCTTGTCTGCATCGATCTGATCTAGGGGTGTAATCACGAGACCAAACAACTAAAACAAGAGTTTCTCCTGGACATATTCAGGTAGTTGCGTTTGCTTCTGTGAAACGTTTTTTTTCAACGGAATCGGCGGGAATGAATACACCCCTGATCACCCAACACAGTTCACTGTCATAGCAGCCAGGTAGACGATCATCACTTTGTTCGTTGGATGATTACTTCTCGCTCTCCTCTCGCCTTTTCTCTTCGCTTGTGGACTTCAGTGTACGACACAACAGCTGTCTGTGGCCAGGCGATAAAACCTTCCAAGCCAAACCTTCATATCATAACTGCTAACCGCTACACACAGTCTACATCGTTGTCACCCTATTAACGTTTTAGTCAACAAACTACAACTAACTAGTTAGTACACAATCACTATGTATCTATTGGCAGGCCATTAGCATTGGAGTGCCATAACATGCCATTATCACCTTGTATCTAGCAGCAGGCTATTAGCATTGGAATGCTATAACATACAGTACCATAATCAGCATGTATCTAGCAGCAGGCTATTAGCATTGGAGTTCTAATCGCTAGCCCTCCCACAATCCAATCCATGTGTACAATCATGCCGTACAGTGTACAGCAAGCAGTTTAGCAGTTACACAGGCAGGCCCTTTATAAAACCTGAAAGCTACCCTTGAAAAGCTCAAGTGTTGGATAGCCTTAGCCAGCTAGCATACATAGCATACATAGCATTCCTCTCTGTTGTGTAGCTAACTAAACTCCACGCCAGGACGTTGGAGTTCATCAGAAACTTCCATCATGGAGTGGAGTTTAGTCAGCTTGTTGTTGAGTAGGCTAAATTAGCTACATTAGCTACATTAGCTAAATTAGCTACATTAGCTACATTAGCTACATTAGCTACTTAGCTACATTAGCTACATTAGCTAAATTAGCTACATTAGCTACATTAGCTACATTAGCTACATTAGCTAAATTAGCTACATTAGCTACATTAGCTACATTAGCTACATTAGCTAAATTAGCTACATTAGCTACATTGGCTACATTAGCTACTTAGCTACATTAGCTACATTAGCTAAATTAGCTACATTAGCTACATTAGCTAAATTAGCTACATTAGCTACATTAGCTACATTAGCTACTTAGCTACATTAGCTACATTAGCTACTTAGCTACATTAGCTACTTAGCTACATTAGCTACATTAGCTACATTAGCTACTTAGCTACATTAGCTACATTAGCTACTTAGCTACATTAGCTACATTAGCTACATTAGCTACATTAGCTACTTAGCTACATTAGCTACATTAGCTACTTAGCTACATTAGCTACTTAGCTACATTAGCTACATTAGCTACTTAGCTACATTAGCTACATTAGCTACATTAGCTACATTAGCTAAGTAGTGAAAAATAAAGAAGAAGAAAAAAATATTACAACTAAATATATTTAGCTTGCTCTCTCTCTGCTGCTTCTCCTTTTTGAATAATTTAATTTGCTCAAAAACAGTTCAACTATTGTCTTTCTTTCTTTGAGTCAACTACTCACAACATTTTATGCACTGCAGCGCTAGCTAACTGTAGCTTATGCTATCAGTACAAGATTAATTATCTGAATCTTTGATTGGGTGGACAACATGTCAGTCAGTTCATGCTATAAGAGCTCTGATAGGTTGGAGGACGTCTAGGTGCTACCCTAGAGGGTGCTATTTGTTATGAAAGGTGCCTCCACTGACATGTGGGTGTGGATATGTACTCTGTCTCTCTCTCTCTCTGTCTCTCTTTCTCTGTTTCTCCCTCTCTTTCTTTGTCTCTCTCTCTCTCTCTCTCTCTCTCTCTCTCCCTGTCTCTCTCTCCCTGTCTCTCTCTCCCTCTGTCTTTCACTTTCTCCGCCTCTCTGTCTCTCTCTCTTTCTCTCTCTTTCACTTTCTCTGTCGCTCTCTCTCTCTCTCTCTCTCTCCTGTAGCTGGGTGACTCTCTGAATCGTCAGTTTGAGGCGGTGTGTGAGACCATGTTTGGAGAGATAGAGAGTCAGGCGGTGGAAGCCTTGGATCTGCCTGGCTGCTTCCGGACCCGTTCCCATAGTTACGTCCGCGCCATCCAGGCCGGCTGTTCCCAAGACGACGACTGCCTGTCCGTCTTCTCCATGTCAGGACCCAGCATCAAGGGAGGGGTTGGTGAGTGTGTGTGTGTGTGTGTGTGTGTGTGTGTGTGTGTGTGTGTGTGTGTGTGTGTGTGTGTGTGTGTGTGTGTGTGTGTGTGTGTGTGTGTGTGTGTGTGTGGTACTGGGTATATACCTGGTATCAAACCCATCTGTTATCTGTGTGACTCAAGACTGTGTTAGCCCCTTGAGCCAAAGCCTAGAAATTAGCTCAGGGAGCAAACACAAGTCTTCATGTGTCAGGAAAGATAACTCATCACAATACCGCGTGACAATACCGCGTGACAATACCTCGTGACAATACCTCTTGACAATACCTCGTGACAATAGATCGTGACAATACCTCATGACAATACCTTGTGACAATACCTTGTGACAATACCTCATGACAATACCTCATGACAATACCTCGTGACAATAGATCGTGACAATACCTCATGACAATACCTTGTGACAATACCTCGTGACAATACCTCGTGACAATACCTCATGACAATACCTCATCACAATAACTCATGTCAATTCCTCATGACAATACCTCATCACAATACCTCATGACAATACCTCGTGACAATACCTCGTGACAATACCTCATGTCAATACCTCGTGACAATACCTCGTGACAATACCTCATGACAATACCTCGTGACAATACCTCATGACAATACCTCATGACAATACCTCATCATAATGTTTTCATACACACACGCCTCTGGTTGTCTCGAAGCATTCCTCTCTGTATCCACTCTCTCTCTCTCTCTCTCTCTCTCTCTCTCTCTCTCTCTCTCTCTCTCTCTGTCTCTCTCTCTTTCTCCCTGTCTCCCTCTCTCTCTCTCTCTCTGTTTCTCTCTCTCCCTCTCTCCATCTCCCTCCCTGGTGAAATCTCTCTCACCCTCTCTCCATCTCCTTCCCCGGTGAAATCTCTCTCTCTCTCTGTCTCTCTGTTTCTCTCTCTCCATCTCCCTCCCTGGTGAAATCTCTCTCTCTCTGGCTCTCTGTTTCTCTCTCTCCCTCCCCGGTGAAATCTCTCTCTCTCCATCTCCCTCCCTGGTGAAATCTCTCTCTCTGTCTCTCTGTTTCTCTCTCCCCATCTCCCTCCCCGGTGAAATCTCTCTGTCTCTCTGTTTCTCTCTCTCCATCTCCCTCCCTGGTGAAATCTCTCTCTCTGTCTCTCTGTTTCTCTCTCTCCATCTCCCTCCCTGGTGAAATCTCTCTCCATCTGTTTCTCTGTTTCTCTCTCTCCATCTCCCTCCCCGGTGAAATCTCTCTGTCTCTCTGTTTCTCTCTCCCATCTCCTCCCTGGTGAAATCTCTCTCTCTGTCTCTCTGTTTCTCTCTCTCCCTCCCCATCTCCTCCCCGGTGAAATCTCTCTCTCTCTGTCTCCCTCCCTCCCTCCCTGGTGAAATCTTTCTCTCTCTCTGTCTCTCTGTTTCTCTCTCCCCATCTCCCTCCCCTGTCTGAAATCTCTCTGTCTCTCTGTTTCCATCTCCTCCCCATCTCCCTCCCTCTCTGTCTCTCTGGTGAAATCTCTCTGTCTCTCTGTTTCTCTCTCTCTCTCTGTTTCCTCCATCTCCCTCCCTGGTGAAATCTCTCTCTCTCTGGCTCTCTGTTTCTCTCTCTCCCTCCCCGGTGAAATCTCTCTCTCTCTGTCTCTCTGTTTCTCATCTCCCTCCCTGGTGAAATCTCTTTCTCTCCATCTGTCTCTCTGTTTCTCTCTCTCCATCTCCCTCCCCGGTGAAATCTCTCTGTCTCTCTGTTTCTCTCTCTCCATCTCCCTCCCTGGTGAAATCTCTCTCTCTGTCTCTCTGTTTCTCTCTCTCCCTCTCCCTCCCCGGTGAAATCTCTCTCTCTCTGTCTCTCTGTTTCTCTCTCCCCATCTCCCTCCCCGGTGAAATCTCTCTGTCTCTCTGTTTCTCTCTCTCTCCATCTCCCTCCCTGGTGAAATCTCTCTCTCTCTGTCTCTCTGTTTCTCTCTCTCCATCTCCCTCCCCGGTGAAATCTCTCTCTCTGTCTCTCTGTTTCTCTCTCTCCCTCCCCGGTGAAATCTCTCTCTCTCCATCTCCCTCCCCGGTGAAATCTTTCTCTCTCTCTGTCTCTCTGTTTCTCTCTCTCTCTCTCTCTCTCTCTCTCTCTGTCTCTCTCTCTTTCTCCCTGTCTCCCTCTCTCTCTCTCTCTGTTTCTCTCTCTCCCTCTCTCCATCTCCCTCCCCGGTGAAATCTTTCTCTCTCTCTGTCTCTCTGTTTCTCTCTCTCCATCTCCCTCCCCGGTGAAATCTCTCTGTCTCTCTGTTTCTCTCTCTCCCTCCCCAGTGAAATCTCTCTGTCTCTCTGTTTCTCTCTCTCCCTCCCCAGTGAAATCTCTCTGTCTCTCTGTTTCTCTCTCTCCCTCTCCCTCCCCGGTGAAGTCTCCTTAACAATGACTGGAATGTTTTTTATTACCTCATAAGTTACAGACTCCAGCCGCTCTTCATCTCTCCCTTTATCTCTCTCTGTCTCTCTCTCTGTCTCTCTGTTTATCTCTCTCTCGCAAACTCCCCCCCTGTCTTTCTGTTTCTCTCTCTCTCTGTCTCTGTTTCTCTCTCTGTCTCTGTTTCTCTCTCTGTCTCTGTTTCTCTCTCTCTCAAACTGTCTTTCTCTGTTCTTCTCCTATGTTCTTCCTACTCTCTATTTCATTTTCATTTCCTCCTTAGTTCTCTCTTCCTCTTTTCCTCTCTCTCTCTCTCTGTTCTTACCCTTTTTCCTCTCATTTTCCTTCAGTCATTCATCCTTCTTTTACTGTCGTCTAAAGTACACTGTGTGTGTGTGTGTGTGTGTGTGTGTGTGTGTGTGTGTGTGTGTGTGTGTGTGTGTGTGTGTGTGTGTGTGTGTGTGTGTGTGTGTGTCATCGTCAGTACTTTACAGAGCTCTTATTTCCTGGCTTAGACCTGGGATTTATCAAAGCTGCTCTGAAGTGTCATATACAAAACACAGCCACAGACAGACAGAGGACCGTGTGTGTATCCACAGACAGAGGGCCGTGTGTATATCCACATCGAGGGCCGTGTGTGTATCCACAGCAGAGGGCCGTGTGTGTATCCACAGCGGAGGGCCGTGTGTGTATCCACAGCAGAGGGCCGTGTGTGTATCCACAGCAGAGGGCCGTGTGTGTATCCACAGACAGACAGAGGACCGTGTGTGTATCCACAGCAGAGGACCGTGTGTGTATCCACAGCAGAGGGCCGTGTGTGTATCCACAGCAGAGGGCTGTGTGTGTATCCACAGCGGAGGGCCGTGTGTGTATCCACAGCGGAGGACCGTGTGTATCCACAGCGGAGAACCGTGTGTGTATCCACAGCGGAGGGCTGTGTATGTATCCACAGACAGACAGAGGACCGTGTGTGTATCCACAGCGGAGGACCGTGTGTGTATCCACAGCGGAGGACCGTGTGTGTATCCACAGACAGACAGAGGGCCGTGTGTGTATCCACAGTGGAGGACTGTGTGTGTATCCACAGCGGAGGGCTGTGTGTGTATCCACAGACAGACAGAGGACCGTGTGTGTATCCACAGCGGAGGACCGTGTGGGTATCCACAGACAGACAGAGGGCCGTGTGTGTATCCACAGTGGAGGACTGTGTGTGTATCCACAGCGGAGGGCCGTGTGTGTATCCACAGTGGAGGGCCGTGTGTATCCACAGTGGAGGGCCGTGTGTGTATCCACAGACAGACAGAGGGCCGTGTGTGTATCCACAGTGGAGGACTGTGTGTGTATCCACAGTGGAGGGCCGTGTGTGTATCCACAGTGGAGGGCCGTGTGTGTATCCACAGTGGAGGGCCGTGTGTGTATCCACAGCGGAGGACTGTGTGTGTATCCACAGCAGAGGGCCGTGTGTGTATCCACAGACAGACAGAGGGCCGTGTGTGTATCCACAGCGGAGGACTGTGTGTGTATCCACAGTGGAGGGCCGTGTGTGTATCCACAGCGGAGGACGGTGTGTGTATCCACAGTGGAGGGACATGTGTGTATCCACAGCAGAGGGCCGTGTGTGTATCCACAGCGGAGGGCCGTGTGTGTATCCACAGACAGAGGGTCGTGTGTATCCACAGACAGACAGAGGACTGTGTGTGTATCCACAGCGGAGGACTGTGTGTGTATCCACAGTGGAGGGCCGTGTGTGTATCCACAGCGGAGGACTGTGTGTGTATCCACAGTGGAGGGCTGTGTGTGTATCCACAGTGGAGGACTGTGTGTGTATCCACAGCGGAGGACTGTGTGTGTATCCACAGCGGAGGGCCGTGTGTGTATCCACAGTGGAGGACTGTGTGTGTATCCACAGCGGAGGACTGTGTGTGTATCCACAGCGGAGGGCCGTGTGTGTATCCACAGCGGAGGGCCGTGTGTGTATCCACAGCAGAGGGACGTGTGTGTATCCACAGACAGAGGACTGTGTGTGTATCCACAGCAGAGGACTGTGTGTGTATCCACAGCAGAGGACTGTGTGTGTATCCACAGCGGAGGACTGTGTGTGTATCCACAGCGGAGGACTGTGTGTGTATCCACAGACAGAGACAGAGGACTGTGTGTGTATCCACAGACAGAGGACTGTGTGTGTATCCACAGACAGAGGACTGTGTGTGTATCCACAGAGGAGGACTGTGTGTATCCACAGAGGAGGACTGTGTGTGTATCCACAGACAGACAGAGGACCGTGTGTATCCACAGACAGAGGACTGTGTGTGTATCCACAGACAGACAGAGGACCGTGTGTATCCACAGACAGACAGAGGACTGTGCTCATAGTACCTCACCTCATAGTGTCTCTCTGTCTGTCTGTTGATTTTGGTGTCATTGTACAATAAAGGCTTGTTTAGATTCAGAAATGAACTATTTATCCAGTTCTTTCCCCCATTCTTCCCCTAATCTCCCCCTCTCTCTCCCCATCTATCTCCCCCATCTATCTCAATCTCCCCCTCTCTCTCCCCCATCTATCTCCCCATCTATCTCAATCTCCCCCCTCTCTCTCCCCATCTATCTCCCCCATCTATCTCCCCCATCTATCTCCCTCTCTCCCCATCTATCTCCCCCTCTCTCTCCCCATCTATCTCCCCCATCTATCTGAATCTCCCCCTCTCTCTCCCCATCTATCTCCCCCATCTATCTCAATCTCCCCTCTCTCTCCCCATCTATCTCCCCATCTTTCTCAATCTCCCCATCTATCTCTCTCCCTCTCTCTCCCCCATCTATCTCCCCTCATCTATCTCTCTCCCCTCTCTCTCTCCCTCTATCACCCCCTCCTCTCTCTCTCTCTCTCTCTCCCTCTATCACCCCCTCCTCTCTCTCTCTCTCTCTCCCTCTATCACCCCTCTCTCTCTCTCTCTCTCCCTCTCTCCCTTCTCTCTCTCTCTCTCTCTCTCTCTCTCTCTCTCTCTCTCTCCTCTCTCCCTCTCTCTCTCCCCTATCTCCCCTTCTCTCTCCCCTCTCTCTCTCCCTCTATCACCCCCTCCTCTCTCTCTCTCTCTCCCCAGTCATCCCATACCGTAAGGCTGGCCCTCCCCCTCTCCCTCCCCGTATGTCTAAGCCTACGATCTCTGTGAGGGCTCAGAGCAGTACAGAGTCTACCCAGGATGCCTACTTCCAGAACACAGGCCAGCCTGCCCTGGGACGGCCCAGACAACACCAGAGCAGCTCTGTGGACCTGGGAATCACTGATGGTAGGTCATCATTTTGGATGATGGAATGGGAGGGGCCAATTGGTGGGTTTCCCTGTGGGTCCTGCTTTTTATTTTACAGGAATGTTCCAAGGGAACCATGTTGACATAGTCCTGTTCTAAAGGGAACCATGTTGACATAGTCCTGTTCTAAAGGGAACCATGTTGACATAGTCCTGTTCTAAAGGGAACCATGTTGACATAGTCCTGTTCTAAAGGGAACCATGTTGACATAGTACTGTTCTAAAGGGAACCATGTTGACATAGTCCTGTTCTAAAGGGAACCATGTTGACATAGTCCTGTTCTAAAGGGAACCATGTTGACATAGTCCTGTTCTAAAGGGAACCATGTTGACATAGTCCTGTTCTAAAGGGAACCATGTTGACATAGTCCTGTTCCACGGGAACCATGTTGACATAGTACTGTTCCACGGGAACCATGTTGACATAGTACTGTTCCAAGGGAACCATGTTGACATAGTACTGTTCCAAGGGAACCATGTTGACATAGTCCTGTTCTAAAGGGAACCATGTTGACATAGTACTGTTCCACGGGACCATGTTGACATAGTACTGTTCCAAGGGAACCATGTTGACATAGCACTGTTCCAAGGAACCATGTTGACATAGCACTGTTCCAAGGAACCATGTTGACATAGTCCTGTTCTAAAGGGAACCATGTTGACATAGTCCTGTTCTAAAGGGAACCATGTTGACATAGTACTGTTCCACGGGAACCATGTTGACAGAGTCCTGTTCTAAAGGGAACCATGTTGACATAGTCCTGTTCTAAAGGGAACCATGTTGACATAGTCCTGTTCTAAAGGGAACCATGTTGACATAGTACTGTTCCACGGGAACCATGTTGACATAGTACTGTTCCACGGGAACCATGTTGACATAGTACTGTTCCAAGGGAACCATGTTGACATAGTCCTGTTCTAAAGGGAACCATGTTGACATAGTACTGTTCTAAAGGGAACCATGTTGACATAGTCCTGTTCTAAAGGGAACCATGTTGACATAGTCCTGTTCTAAAGGGAACCATGTTGACATAGTACTGTTCCACGGGAACCATGTTGACATAGTACTGTTCCACGGAACCATGTTAACATAGTACTGTTCCACGGAACCATGTTGACATAGTACTGTTCCACGGGAACCATGTTGACATAGTACTGTTCCAAGGGAACCAAGTTGACATAGTACTGTTCCACGGGAACCATGTTGACATAGTACTGTTCCAAGGAACCATGTTGACATAGTACTGTTCCACGGGAACCATGTTGACATAGTCCTGTTCTAAAGGGAACCATGTTGACATAGTCCTGTTCTAAAGGGAACCATGTTGACATAGTACTGTTCCACGGGAACCATGTTGACAGAGTCCTGTTCTAAAGGGAACCATGTTGACATAGTCCTGTTCCACGGGAACCATGTTGACATAGTACTGTTCCAAGGAACCATGTTGACATTGTACTGTTCCAAGTGAACCATGTTGTCATAGCACTGTTCCACGGGAACCATGTTGACATAGCACAGTTCCAAAAGGATGCATATAGAATAGAGAACCATTTATAGAAACGGTCTGCTTTTTCATCAGCACCAAACACAACTAAAGGTGTAATCATAAATATACATAAGAAACTCTAAATCACCGTCTTGGGTAAAGGTGACGACCAAGATGGTAGAATCACTTTCCTTAAAATGTATCCATAATGGAAAGAAAATTGCCTTTCGTTAATGTGTAGTCTACAAATTCATATGATCCTAGATGTTCTATTCTCTGAATAACATATTGTTAGAATGAACTGAATTCCATCTGCTTATTGGGACAGACATGAATGCCATTCTGGACATGTGGGACAAAATGTAATGAGACCGACTACAATCTACAGACAACCAAGGCTCTCCGACATCTGATTACAACCTTGTTGATGTCTGGCGCTCGAGCTCATAACCCTTAATCAAAAGTGTACAACTCTCTATTGAAACAGGCACAAAACATTGTCCCAAATCGATGTTGTACAATTATCTACGCCTATCTAATGATAACAGTTATTTCTGTTTATTTATTATTATTATTATTTTTTTTTTTTCATTTATGAATCTTTTATAAAGAGCCACAAGATGTATTGCTTTAATGTTTCCTTTAAAAAAATATATATATATATATATATTCAGAGGCCCGTATTTAGCATGTTTTAAACGACACTCAACAAGAAGGTCTGATATCATTATTACTGAAACAGGATCCAAAGTCGTAAATATAAAGATCCAGTCCATTAAAACAAAATTGGAGGCCCCTTACTCTTCAGTGTTGTGATTAGGGCTGTTGCGGTTACCGTATTACCGCCACACCGGCGGTCACGAGTCATGAAGGCAGTCAAATTCCACATGAACGTTTAGTCACAGTAACTAGGCTTCTGCAAAGCTCTGATGCTGCTGATTGGTCATTAGTAGCCTACCAAACTTGTTAACTGCCTGGTACTCAGCACTCTATTGTCCCTCTAATCACTCTGACATCAATGCAAATGTTATGGTAAATCTAATCAAACACATCATGAGAGCCCATAAACTCATGTTGCACAACATGTCAATAGGCTATGCAATTTGCGGGAGAAAATAGAGTTATGGCCTCTAGCTCCGCCCCCCCCGCAGCTACTCGCCCAAGCCTCTCCAGGTTCTCCTTTACCCAAATCCAGATAGCAGATGTTCTGAAAGAGCTGCAAAACCTGGACCCGTACAAATCGGCTGGGCTTGACAATCTGGACCCTCTATTTCTGAAACTATCCGCCGCCATTGTCGCAACCCCTATTACCAGCCTGTTCAACCTCTCTTTCGTATCGTCTGAGATCCCCAAGGATTGGAAAGCTGCCGCAGTCATCCCCCTCTTCAAAGGGGAAGACACCCTGGACCTAAACTGTTACAGACCTATATCCATCCTGCCCTGCCTATCTAAGGTCTTCGAAAGCCAAGTCATCAAACAGGTCACTGATCATCTCGAATCCCACCGTACCTTCTCCGCTGTGCAATCTGGTTTCCGAGCCGGTCACGGGTGCACCTCAGCCACACTCAAGGTACTAAACGATATCATAACCGCCATCGGTAAAAGACAGTACTGTGCAGCCGTCTTCATCGACCTGGCCAAGGCTTTCAGCTCTGTCAATCACCATATTCTTATCGGCAGACTCCGTAGCCTCGGTTTTTCGGATGACTGCCTTGCCTGGTTCACCAATTACTTTGCAGACAGAGTTCAGTGTGTCAAATCGGAGGCCATGCTGTCCGGTCCTCTGGCAGTCTCTATGGGGGTGCCACAGGGTTCAAATCCCGGGCCGACTCTTTTCTCTGTATATATCAATGATGTTGCTCTTGCTGCGGGCGATTCCCTGATCAACCTCTACGCAGACGACACTATTCTATATACTTCCGGCCCGTCCTTGGACACTGTGCTATCTAACCTCCAAACGAGCTTCAATGCCATACAACACTCCTTCCGTGGCCTCTAACTGCTCTTAAACGCTAGTAAAACCAAATGCATGCTTTTCAACCGTTCGCTGCCTGCACCCGCACGCCTGACCAGCATCACCACCCTGGATGGTTCCGACCTTGAATATGTGGACATCTATAAGTACCTAGGTGTCTGGCTAGACTGCAAACTCTCCTTCCAGACTCATATCAAACATCTCCAATCGAAAATCAAATCAAGAGTCGGCTTTCTATTCCGCAACAAAGCCTCCTTCACTCACGCCGCCAAGCTTACCCTAATTAAACTGACTATCCTACCGATCCTCGACTTCGGCGATGTCATCTACAAAATTGCTTCCAACACCCTACTCAGCAAACTGGATGCAGTTTATCACAGTGCCATCCGTTTTGTCACTAAAGCACCTTATACCACACCACTGCGACTTGTATGCTCTAGTCGGCTGGCCCTCGCTACATATTCGTCGCCAGACCCACTGGCTCCAGGTCATCTACAAGTCCATGCTAGGTAAAGCTCAGCCTTATCTCAGTTCACTGGTCACGATGGCAACACCCATCCGTAGCACGCGCTCCAGCAGGTGTATCTCATTGATCATCCCTAAAGCCAACACCTCATTTGGCCGCCTTTCGTTCCAGTACTCTGCTGCCTGTGACTGGAACGAACTGCAAAAATCGCTGAAGTTGGAGACTTTTATCTCCCTCACCAAACTTCAAACATCTGCTATCTGAGCAGCTAACCGATCGCTGCAGCTGTACATAGTCTATCGGTAAATAGCCCACCCATTTTTACCTACCTCATCCCCATACTGTTTTTATGTATTTACTTTTCTGCTCTTTTGCACACCAATATCTCTACCTGTACATGACCATCTGATCATTTATCACTCCAGTGTTAATCTGCAAAATTTTAATTATTCGCCTACCTCCTCATGCCTTTTGCACACAATGTATATAGACTCCCCTTTTTTTCCTACTGTGTTATTGACTTGTTAATTGTTTACTCCATGTGTAACTCTGTGTTGTCTGTTCACACTGCTATGCTTTATCTTGGCCAGGTCGCAGTTGCAAATGAGAACTTGTTCTCAACTAGCCTACCTGGTTAAATAAAGGTGTTCTCAACTAGCCTACCTGGTTAAATAAAGGTGTTCTCAACTAGCCTACCTGGTTAAATAAAGGTGTTCTCAACTAGCCTACCTGGTTAAATAAAGGTGTTCTCAACTAGCCTACCTGGTTAAATAAAGGTGTTCTCAACGCCATCTCAATGCCATACAACTCTCCTTCCGTGGCCTCCAATTGCTCTTAAATACAAGTAAAACTAAATGCATGCTCTTCAACCGATCGCTACCTGCACCTACCCGCCTGTCCAACATCACTACTCTGGACGGCTCTGACTTAGAATACTTGGACAACTACAAATACTTAGGTGTCTGGTTAGACTGTAAACTCTCCTTCCAGACCCATATCAAACATCTCCAATCCAAAGTTAAATCTAGAATTGGCTTCCTATTTCGCAACAAAGCATCCTTCACTCATGCTGCCAAACATACCCTTGTAAAATTGACCATCCTACCAATCCTCGACTTTGGCGATGTCATTTACAAAATAGCCTCCAATACCCTACTCAACAAATTGGATGCAGTCTATCACAGTGCTATCCGTTTTGTCACCAAAGCCCCATATACTACCCACCATTGCAACCTGTACGCTCTCGTTGGCTGGCCCTCGCTTCATACTCATCGCCAAACCCACTGGCTCCATGTCATCTACAAGACCCTGCTAGGTAAAGTCCCCCCTTATCTCAGCTCGCTGGTCACCATAGCATCTCCCACCTGTAGCACACGCTCCAGCAGGTATATCTCTAGTCACCCCCAAAACCAATTCTTTCTTTGGCCGCCTCCTTCCAGTTCTCTGCTGCCAATGACTGGAACGAACTACAAAAATCTCTTAAATTGGAAACAATTATCTCCCTCACTAGCTTTAAGCACCAACTGTCAGAGCATCTTACAGATTACTGCACCTGTACATAGCCCACCTATAATTTATATAACTTGTTTTTTTTTGTGTTTTTTTACTGTATTTAATTTTGTTTATTTATTTTGCTCCTTTTGCACTTGGCCATTATTTTTATTTCTACTTTGCACCTGGTTAAATTCTTAAAATAAAAAAACATGGTTAAATAAAGCAAAACTACCTGGTTAAAGTGTTTTCAACTAGCCTACCTGGTTAAATAAAGGTTTCTTTGCCAGCCACCTGGTTAAATAAAGGTTTCTCAACTTTAGCCTCCTGGTTAAATAAAGGTGTTCTCACCTCCTATTTGGTGTTCTCAACTGGCCTTGTTATATAAAGACTTGGTTTTTTCTCAACTAGCCTACCTGGTTAAATAAAGGTGTTCTCAACTGCCTATGGTTTTGTTTTACTCCTGGTTATGTGTTCTCAACTCTGTGTCATTGTTCTCATGCCTACCTGGTTAAATAAAGGTGTTCTCAACTGCCTACCTGGTTAAATAAAGGTGTTCTCAACTCTTGGTTAAATAAAGGTGTTCAACTAGCCTACCTGGTTAAATAAACTTGTTCTCAACTTGCCTACCTGGTACCTGGTTAAATAAAGGTTCTCAACTAGAAAATAAAATAAAATAAAAAAACTAGCCTACCTGGTTAAATAAAGGTGTTCTCAACTAGCCTACCTGGTTAAATAAAGGTGTTCTCAACTAGCCTACCTGGTTAAATAAAGGTGTTCTCAACTAGCCTACCTGGTTAAATAAAGGTGTTCTCAACTAGCCTACCTGGTTAAATAAAGGTGTTCTCAACTAGCCTACCTGGTTAAATAAAGGTGGGAAAAAAAATAAAAAAATAAGAGGAGGATCCCATCAGCTTTCTATAGGCTAGGCTTTCTATAGGCTAGGCTTTCTATAGGCTAGGCTTTCTATAGGCTAGGCCTACTATATTTACTTCTCAACTGTCCTAACATTAAGCACATTGCTTGTATTTACAACAGTAGTATAACCTACCTGGCTGGTATGAAAATAAACCAGGGGAAAAGCTCCATTCACTATTTAAGTATTTTATACATGTATTATTATTTCCTACTGCCCCTGTTTTGATACAGGAGCATGATAATGGTCCATTCTAAATCAAAACAAATTTCACACATATATTGTATAGTATATGTAAAGACAAGATTCAATCAAGAATAGTCTGCTGGGTGACAATATTAGCCTTTCACTTGTGAATTATATATTATAACTTGTGAATGATGCCCAGTATAAGAAACAATGCCTTTTATTTCGCAACTTTTTCCGAATCAGTCCCACACCTCATGTAGCCTAGCCCATAAGCCTATATGTTTTAATAAGGTTGTAATCACAGCTAAAGTGGCCAAATAACTTATTAAAATGAAGCACATTAATCCACTTTACAAGGGTTGTAGAGCCTAACTGCCATACATAAGCAGCGTGTGAGTTTCATGTTTGGGGAAGTTAATTTTCACCATAAAAATGCACATTTATAATAAAAGCATTACATGCATAATCACATTTGCGGTCACTTTTGATAATGGTGTTTTCCGCTAATGGAACATTCACACTTATTATACTGTCAGGTGCGCATTGCTGTGCTTATAATGTGAAAAATAGCATAATCGTTTAGCAACATTTTAAGCTAAACGTTCTGATCTGTTGCATAAAAAAAGTTGTTTTGATTCTAGTGGTTGTCCCAGACTATGTTAGGAATATTCATGCCTTGCACAGTATCGAATAGAATAGAATAGAATAGAATAGATCAACTTTTGGACCATGGGGGATAGTACAGTAGGTTGACATAGACTAGAGCTTTTACTGTTTGTTCAGCCTACTCATCTTGTCGACTGACGAACAAAATCACGTGACGGAGAGCCATGTGAGTGAGAGACACTTCAGGCATGGATTTTTTTTTATTTTTAGGGTGCATTACGGCCACAAAGGGGACGCCGCAGTGAAATTCGAGGCATTATCAAGTGCTTGTCAAATTGTGAATGAGAGACTGATGAAGTGTGTACAGCCCGCACAAAAAAAAAAACAAAGCAGAGCTCATGCCTTTCAAGCTACTTTTTTCAAAATCATCATTAGTCTCATCATGCAGCCTTACAATGTATTAAAAATCTAAACATATTGCCCAACGTTTGTAGAACAACTAAAGTTACATTAATAACTCTAAGTATACAGGAGTACTTATTTCTTTGTTAATCACTCAACACAGCATGTGCACATTCCCTCAAATCATTTGGAGAAAATATTTATATTTTATTCAGCTTTGTTCAATTGTATTCTTCATACTATAAAATAATATAAAATAATGTCATGGAATTCAGGAGACAAAGGGCTGTAAAGTTTTTAAATCTAGACACAGGAAAGGTAGGAAGTATACAGAGGGGTTAACGATCTTGGAGCGGGCTTGACCTTCTTGGATACCGGTCGGTGCTGCGGAAGCGAAGGGGCCCGGGCGTTACTGAACCCCTCCCGGAGGTACTGGTCCACCTCGGGGCTGGTGGAGAGGTCCGGGGCAATTGGATCGTCTCGCTGTGGTTCCCTGACACTCATAGGTGGATGGGGGTGGTATGGTGGGTGACCCGGCCTATCCATCCAGCGCTCTAACATCCATGAGAATAGAGAGGGGTGGGGATGACCCGCTCGGATGCCAGAGTAACATCCAAAAGACTCGCATTGGCCCCTGGGTCGATGAGTACCTGGAGAGACTTGGACTGGTCGCCCCACAGCAGGATGGCGTGGAGAGAGGGGTGAGTAAGGGGAGAAGAACCATTATCTTTAAGACCCAGCAGAGTACTCACTCCAACGAAGGAACTAGGTCTCTTGTAGGGACAGGTAGATACAAAATGACCGGCACTATCATGATACAGACAACTTTGGCTGTAAACTCTGCGTACGCATTCGGCTGGAGACAGCCTAGCCCTGCTGAGCTAAATCGGATTGGGAATAGGTGAATCGGCAGTCGTGGGAGGCTCTTGGAGGAACTCGGGTAAGCTCGTATCCTCTTGGGGACTTCCGGAGATCATCAGATGCAAGGTAGGATCCTTGAGTGTTACCTCAATCAGACCTCTTCTCCCTTCTACGTTCCCATAGCCGACAATCGATCAGGATCATTAAAGCGATGAATGAGTCGAGATCCGTCTGTAGTTCCCAGGCTGCAAGCTCGTCCTTTACTTCCTCCGATAATCCGTGGAGGATCAGGCAGAGGTCGGTTATCCAGAGTAGTAGTGGGGCAAAAGTATAGGACGGCAGGCAGGTTCAGGATCTGGTCAGGCAGAGGGGTCAAATCCGGGAAAAAGTAGAAAACTAAGATAAGACAGGAGCAAGAGGGAAAAGGCTGGTAGGTTCTGCGAACAAAACAAACTGGCAACAGACAAACAGAGAACACAGGTATAAATATACAGGGGATAACTTGGAACAGTACACCTGGACGGGGGTGGAGATAAGCACAAAGAAACAGGCATCCTGTACACACAATACCCCATAATGACAAAATGAAAATGAAAATGAAATGAAATGAAACAGGTTTTTAGAAGAAAGGAAAGAATAGAAGAAAGGAAAGAATACTAAACAGAAATACCATATTTACATAAGTATTCAGACCCTTTGTTTGAGACTGCATCCTGTTTCCATTGATGATCCTTGTTTCTACAACTTGATTGGAGTCCACCTGTGGTAAATTACTTGATTGAACATGATTTGGAAAGGCACACACCTGTCTATATAATCGGGGATGAAAGGCCTTAGTCAGGGAGGTGACCAATAACCAGATGGTCACTCTAACAGAGCTCCAGACTTCCTTTATGGAGATGGCAGAAGCTTCCAGAAGGACAAACATCTCTGCAGCACTCCACAAATTAGGCCACTTCTTTGTAAAAGGCACATGACAGAACACTTGGAGTTTGCCAAAAGATACCTAAAGGACTTTCAGGTCTGATTATACCAAAATTGAACTCTTTGGCCTGCATGTCAAGTGTTACGTCTGGAGGAAACCTGGCACCATCCCTACGGTGAAGCATGGTGGTGGCAGCATCATGCTGTGGGGATGTTTTTTCACTGGCAGGGACTGAGAGACTAGTCAGGATCGAGGGAAAGATGAACGGAGCAAAGTACAGAGATCCTTGATGAAATCCTGCTCCAGGGCACTCAGGACCTCAGACTGGGGCGAAGGTTCACCTTCCAACAGGACAACGACCCTTAGCACACAGCCAAGACAACTCAGAAGTGACTTCGGGACAAGTCTCTGAATGCCCTTGAGTGATGCAGCCAGAGCCTGGACTTGAACCCGGTCGAACATCTCTGGAGAAACCTGAAAATAGCTGTGCAGCGACGTTACAAGTGCACTGTACCAATTTATTACGGACATTGAAATGTTAGCTGTTAACGTTAGCGTCGAGCAATCCCGTATCCGGGAGCGTAATCATAGCCTCAAACTCATTACCATAACGCAACGTTTCCTATTCATGAAAATCGCAAATGAAATGAAATAAATATATTCAAATACAAGCTTAGCCTTTTGTTAACAACACTGTCATCTCAGATTTTCAAAATATGCTTTAACCAAAGCTACACAAGCGTTTGTGTAAGAGTATTGATAGCCTAGCATAGCATTAAGCCTAGCATTCAGCAGGCAACATTTTCACAAAAACAAGAAAAGCATTCAAATAAAATCATTTACCTTTGAAGAACATCGGATGTTTTCAATGACGAGACTCTCAGTTAGATAGCAAATGTTCATTTTTTCATTGTTCATTATTTGTGTAAGAGAAATAGCTCCGTTTTGTTCATCACGTTTGAAAAAAAACGAAAATACAGTCAACACAACGCCAAACTTATTTCCAAATTAGCTCCATAATATCGACAGAAACATGGCAAACGTTGTTTAGAATCAATCCTCAAGGTGTTTTTCACAATTCTATTCGATGAAAAATCATTCCTAGCAGTCGGTTTGTCATCAGAGGCAAACGGAAAAATACTGCAGCTGGAGATTACGCAATATTTGCGACGGAGGACACCAAGCGACCACTAGTCTCTTATGGTCAATCTTCCAATGATATGCCTACAAATACGTCACAATGCTGCAGACACCTTGGGGAAAACGTGGAAAACGTAAGCTGACTCCTAGCTCCTCCACAGCCATATAAGGAGTCATTGGCATGCAGGGCTTTCAAAAAATGGGGCACTTCCTGGTTGGATTTTTATCTGGGACTTCAAAACAAAGGTGTCACCGTACGCTGATGATTCATGTTTTCTTTTAAATCCACAATGAGAATCCCTCCACAGCCTCGTAGAGGATCTACATACTTTTAGAATGAGAATCCCTCCACAGCCTCATAGAGGATCTACATACTTTTAGAATGAGAATCCCTCCACAGCCTCATAGAGGATCTACATACTTTTAGAATTAGAATCCCTCCACAGCCTCATAGAGGATCTAGATACTTTTAGAATGAGAATCCCTCCACAGCCTCATAGAGAATCTAGATACATTTAGAATTAGAATCCCTCCACAGCCTCATAGAGGATCTAGATACTTATAGAATTAGAATCCCTCCACAGCCTCATAGAGGATCTACATACTTTTAGAATTAGAATCCCTCCACAGCTTCATAGAGGATCTACATACTTTTAGAATTAGAATCCCTCCACAGCATCATAGAAGATCAAATACTTTTAGAATTAGAATCCCTCCACAGCATCATAGAAGATCAAATACTTTTAGAATTAGAATCCCTCCACAGCCTCATAGAGGATCTAGATACTTTAGAATTAGAATCTCTCCATGGCCTCATAGAGGATCTAGATACTTTTAGAATTAGAATCCCTCCACAGCCTCATAGAAGATCTAGATACTTTTAGAATTAGAATCCATCCACAGCCTCATAGAGGATCTAGATACTTTTAGAATTAGAATCCCTCCACAGCCTCATAGAGGATCTAGATACTTTTAGAATTAGAATCCCTCCACAGCTTCATAGAGGATCTAGATACTTTTAGAATTAGAATCCCTCCACAGCCTCATAGAGGATCTAGATACTTTTAGAATTAGAATCCCTCCACAGCCTCATAGAGGATCTAGAAACTTTTAGAATTAGAATCCCTCCACGGCCTCATAGAGGATCTAGATACTTTTAGAATTAGAATCCCTCCACAGCCTAATAGAGGATCTAGATACTTTTAGAATTAGAATCCCTCCACGGCCTCATAGAGGATCTAGATACTTTTAGAATTAGAATCCCTCCACAGCCTAATAGAGGATCTAGATACTTTTAGAATTAGAATCCCTCCACAGCCTCATAAAGGATCTAGATACTTTTAGAATTAGAATCCCTCCACAGCCTCATAGAGGATCTAGATACATTTTCTATCCTCTCTGGATTAGTGCACTATATTACGTAGTGGATCACTAAAAAATACACCTTTTACTTTACCAATAAAATGGTCCGACGGCGAAGTGGACAAACTCGCTATTCATTTCCAGAAAGAAACAAATCATTTCACTACAATACATTTTAATAGACAGTTAAAGAAAATAAACATGATCCTTTCTTTTACCATGGAAAAGACACTACCTGTCTCTTTATGGAAAAATCACATCCCAGTTTACCTACGGACCTGCCTGCACATAACAACTTGTTTTTTAAACCATACAAGCAAAAAATATTCAGTTTATTTGAAACGGCAAGCCAGACTAAATTAAACAGACTGTGTGTGTAATGAATACGAAGTCGGAGGGCAGAAATGATTAAATATTAAAGCACTCGACCATTATGACCTCACTAAAGGTTTCAGTCATACAGAAGACGTACTTAAATCAGAACTGGTTCTCTAGTAGATTAGTGAGAATGACTCACCCCGTGTTCAGTAATGACCTTCTCCCTTTTATTCAGATTACAACCTCTCACTTTCGGTTATTTGAAAAGGAACTCATCTCCCAAATATCGCTATTTTTAAAACAATCCATACCAAGCTGGTTGTAATTAGTGGAGTTTATGTGACACATGCAGCTAACATCAAATGCTAGGAAATGTCTCCTCTATACAAAATGTGTTATTTCTAGAATTCTGTTGTTGCTCTCAGATCAGAGGGGTTGGGTTAAATGTGGAAGACACATTTCAGTTGAATACATTGAGTTGGACAATTGACTAGGTACCCCTTCCCTTCTGAAATTAGTACACCTGGACCAAAGTGGGTTTGGCAAAAAATTAACCTCGGATAAACTTCTATTAAATATCTGACATGATTAATCAGAAACTAAAGCTCCTTGGGTAGTTCTTTATATCAACGCAGAAAAATATTTTGATAGACCAGAATGGTCATATCTTTTGATAGACTAGAATGGTCATATATTTTGATAGACCAGAATGGTCATATCTTTTGATAGACCAGAATGGTCATATCTTTTGATAGACTAGAATGGTCATATCTTTTGATAGACCAGAATGTTCATATCTTTTGATAGACTAGAATGGTCATATCTTTTGATAGACTAGAATGGTCATATCTTTTGATAGACTAGAATGGTCATATCTTTTGATAGACCAGAATGTTCATATCTTTTGATAGACTAGAATGGTCATATCTTTTGATAGACTAGAATGGTCATATCTTTTGATAGACTAGAATGGTCATATCTTTTGATAGACTAGAATGGTCATATCTCTGGTCGGTACTGTATGTACTATATATGAACTATATTTCAATCCCTCAGCCATTAAAATAACATAATAACTATTAGTAGTAGCAGTAAAGGGGATCCCATCTATCCTCTGCTATTTTTAGGCCCAGGTGATTCGACAATCGAAAGAAATCATATCTCTCACTTCTATGGATGACGTCGTGTAATTACACGCCAACGATACCTGACTATATCTAGACAACGTATCCCAATCCCTCCCGAAAGCTCTGCAGATCATAGACAAATTCAGCTCCCATCTCAAGTTCTGAAATGAGTCTAACCAAATCAGCCTTACTGCCTCTCTAGACCCCGATGGAGGACTCCGACTCTACTTATAGAATCACAATCGTTTCCCATTTTAAATATTTGGGAGTAGCTCTATTTCCTTCCTCAGATTAAACTGTTGCCAGTAGATGGAAGATGTCTTTCCCATCTCATTGAACTGTACAGATAATTCCTGCGTGATGAAATAGAATCCACTGCAACTACATCGTGATGTACCTAATGGCCCTCCTGTCTGTCTCTGTAGTTGTAGTGTCTGGTCAGACCTCCAGGGGAACCAGTCCAACTACATCGTGATGTACCTAATGGCCCTCCTGTCTGTCTCCGTAGTTGTAGTGTCTGGTCAGACCTCCAGGGAAAGGGGTTACTACATCGTGATGTACCTAATGGCCCTCCTGTCTGTCTCCGTAGTTGTAGTGTCTGGTCAGACCTCCAGGGAAAGGGGTTACTACATCGTGATGTACCTAATGGCCCTCCTGTCTGTCTCCGTAGTTGTAGTGTCTGGTCAGACCTCCAGGGAAAGGGGTTACTACATCGTGATGTACCTAATGGCCCTCCTGTCTGTCTCCGTAGTTGTAGTGTCTGGTCAGACCTCCAGGGGAACCAGTCCAACTACATCGTGATGTACCTAATGGCCCTCCTGTCTGTCTCCGTAGTTGTAGTGTCTGGTCAGACCTCCAGGGAAAGGGGTTACTACATCGTGATGTACCTAATGGCCCTCCTGTCTGTCTCCGTAGTTGTAGTGTCTGGTCAGACCTCCAGGGAAAGGGG
>NC_088402.1:6493348-6503348 GCF_034236695.1 Oncorhynchus nerka
CACTCCTCTACACTCTAACCACTAGGCTACCTGCCGCCTCTACACTCTAACCACTAGGCTACCTGCCGCCTCTACGCTCTAACCACTAGGCTACCTGCCGCCTCTACGCTCTAACCACGAGGATACCTGCCGCCTCTACGCTCTAACCACGAGGATACCTGCCTCCTCTATGCTCTAACCACTAGGCTACCTGCCGCCTCTACGCTCTAACCACGAGGATACCTGCCGCCTCTACTCTCTAACCACGAGGATACCTGCCTCCTCTACGCTCTAACCACTAGGCTACCTGCCGCCTCTACACTCTAAACACTAGGCTACCTGCCGCCTCTACACTCTAACCACTAGGCTACCTGCCGCCTCTACGCTCTAACCACGAGGATACCTGCCGCCTCTACGCTCTAACCACGAGGATACCTGCCTCCTCTACGCTCTAACCACTAGGCTACCTGCCGCCTCTACACTCTAACCACTAGGCTACCTGCCGCCTCTACGCTCTAACCACGAGGATACCTGCCGCCTCTACGCTCTAACCACTAGGATACCTGCCGCCTCTACGCTCTAACCACGAGGATACCTGCCGCCTCTACGCTCTAACCACGAGGATACCTGCCACCTCTACGCTCTAACCACTAGGATACCTGCCGCCTCTACGCTCTAACCACTAGGCTACCTGCCGCCTCTACACTCTAACCACTAGGCTACCTGCCGCCTCCACGCTCTAACCACGAGGATACCTGCCTCCTCTACACTCTAACCACTAGGATACCTGCCTCCTCTACGCTCTAACCACTAGGCTACCTGCCGCCTCTACACTCTAACCACTAGGCTACCTGCCGCCTCTACGCTCTAACCACGAGGATACCTGCCGCCTCTACGCTCTAACCACGAGGATACCTGCCGCCTCTACGCTCTAACCACGAGGATACCTGCCGCCTCTACGCTCTAACCACGAGGATACCTGCCGCCTCTACGCTCTAACCACGAGGATACCTGCCGCCTCTACACTCTAACCACTAGGATACCTGCCGCCTCTACGCTCTAACCACTAGGATACTTGCCGCCTCTACACTCTAACCACTAGGATACCTGCCGCCTCTACGCTCTAACCACTAGGATACCTGCCACCTCTACATTCTAACCACTAGGATACCTGCCTCTTCTACACTCTAACCACCAGGATACCTGCCTCCTCTACACTAAACGACTAGGATACCTGCTGCCTCTACGCTCTAACCACTAGGATACCTGCCGCCTCTACGCTCTAACCACTAGGCTACCTGCCTCCTCTACACTCTAACCACTAGGCTACCTGCCACCTCTATACACTAACCACTAGGCTACCTGCCTCCTCTACATTCTAACCACTAGGATACCTGCCGCCTCTACGCTCTAACCACTAGGATACCTGCCGCCTCTACGCTCTAACCACTAGGATACCTGCCGCCTCTACGCTCTAACCACTAGGATACCTGCCTCATCTACACTCTAACCACTAGGATACCTGCCTCCTCTACACTCTAACCACTAGGATACCTGCCTCCTCTACACTCTAACCACTAGGATACCTGCCGCCTCTACACTCTAACCACTAGGATACCTGCCTCCTCTACGCTCTAACCACTAGGCTTCCTGCCTCCTCTACACTCTAACCACTAGTCTACCTGCCGCCTCTACACGCTAACCACTAGGCTACCTGCCTCCTCTACACTCTACTGGCCAGCTCCTGATTGGTTGAGTTAGTATGTTGCTCCTGATTGGTTAAGAGTTAGTATGTTGCTCCTGATTGGTATGTTGCTCCTGATTGGTTAAGAGTTAGTATGTTGTTTAACAGCCTGTTGCGGAGCTCCCTCACTTTTTTCTAATGTTCAATACACCAGGGTGCATGGTAAAATTATTTCTGGAATTCTGATTAATTGGTTGTATATTATATTTAGGCCTAATTACCACTCAAATTAAATTAAAAGAATAACAAACTAAATCAATATTCAAGTCACCCCAAAAAATAACCCCCATGAAGATGTTGCCGGTATCTAATAGTCCTATTATAGTATAAATATAGGATAAATATAGTATAAATATAGTATAAATATAGTATAAATAGTCTAATAGTAATAATTGGGTTTTCGTAGAAATAGACGATGGTCACTTCTCACAATGGTGCTGGTTTTAGTAAAGTTAGATCAATGCTGAATCAATGTCTCGGCAAAATCACGTAATTATTAATTTAGTACTGTACATAGCATATGGTGCATTCAGAAAGAATCTGGGAAAGGGTACCAAAAAATGTCTGCAGCATTGAAGGTACCCAAGAACACAGTGGCCTCCATCATTCTTAAATGGAACCACTAAGACTCTTCCTAGAGCTGGCCGCCCGGCCAAACTGAGCAATCGGGGGAGAAGGGCCCTTGGTCAGGGAGGTGACTAAGAAACCTGATGGTCACTCTGTCAGAGCTCCAGCGTTCCTCTGTGGAGGTGGGAGAACCTTATAGAAGGACAACCATCTCTGCAGCACTACAGCAATCAGACCTTTATGGTAGGGTGACCAGATGGAAGGCACTCCTCAGTAAAAAACACTTGACAGCTCGCTTGGAGTTTTCCAAAAGGCACCTAAAGTACTCAGACCATGAGAAACAAGATTCTCTGGTCTGATGAAACCAAGATTGAACTCTTTGGCCTGAATGCCAAGTGTCACGTCTGGAGGAAACCTGGCACCATCCCTACGGTGAAGCACGGTGGTGGCAGCATCATGCTGTGGGGATGTTTTTCAGCGGCAGGGACTGGGAGACTAGTCAGGATGGAGGGAAAGATGAACAGAGCAAAGTACAGAGAGATCCTTGATGAAAACCTGCTCCAGAGCGCCCAGGACCTCAGACTGGGGCGAAGGTTCACCTTCCAACAGGACAACGACCCTAAGCACACAGCCAAGACAACGCAGGAGTGGCTTCAGGACAAGTCTCTGAATGTCCTTGAGTGGCCCCGCCAGAACCCGGACTTGAACCTGATCGAACATCTCTGGAGAGACCTGAAAATAGCTGTGCAGCGACGGTCCCCGTCCAATCTGACAGAGCTTTAGAGGATCTGCAGATAATAATGGGAGAAACTCCCCAAATACAGGTGTGTCAAGCTTGTATTGACATACCCAAGAACACTCTGTGCTTTAAGTACTGAGTAAAGGGTCTGAATAGGTATGTAAATGTGATATTTCAGGGGGGAGGTTTTATGTCCAAAAATGTCTAGAAACCTGTTTTTGCTTTGTCCCTCTTGGTTATTGTGTGTAGATTGATGAGGGAAACAAACTATTTAATTATTTTTAGAATAAGGCTTTAACGTAACAAAAGGTGGAAAAAGTCAAGGGGTCTGAATACTTTCAGAATGTACTGTATAGGTCTACTGTATGATACGGTAGTGGTACTGTACAGACCTACTGTAGCATACTGTATGATACTGTAGTGGTACTGTACAGACCTACTGTAGCATACTGTATGATACTGTAGTGGTACTGTATAGGTCTACTGTATGATACTGTAGTGGTACTGTACAGACCTACTGTAGCATACTGTAGGATGCTGTAGTGGTACTGTACAGACCTACTGTAGCATACTGTATGATACTGTAGTGGTACTGTACAGACCTACTGTAGCATACTGTAGGATGCTGTAGTGGTACTGTACAGACCTACTGTAGCATACTGTAGGATACTGTAGTGGTACTGTACAGACCTACTGTAGTATACTGTAGGATCCTGTAGTGGTACTGTACAGACCTACTGTAGCATACTGTATGATACTGTAGTGGTACTGTATAGGTCTACTGTATGATACTGTAGTGGTACTGTACAGACCTACTGTAGCATACTGTATGATACTGTAGTGGTACTGTACAGACCTACTGTAGCATACTGTATGATACTGTAGTGGTACTGTACAGACCTACTGTAGCATACTGTATGATACTGTAGTGGTACTGTACAGACCTACTGTAGCATACTGTAGGATCCTGTAGTGGTACTGTACAGACCTACTGTAGCATACTGTAGCATACAATACTTATTTTCCACCATAATTTGCAAATAAATTCATTAAAAATCCTACAATGTGATTTTCTGGATTTTTTTTCTCATTTTGTCTGTCATAGTTGAAGTGTACCTATGATGAAAATTACAGGCCTCTCTCATCTTTTTAAGTGGGAGAACTTGCACAGTTGGTGGCTGACTAAATACTTTTTTGCCCCACTGTATAAAGCCTATAACGTATAATGAAGGAGATGGATCATTTGATTGAGACCACACTAGGCACACTTGATATTGTGCGCTCAGCAGATAACCAGGGATGAGGGGCAGCACAAGGCACACATCCAGATACTATAATAAAGAAATCATTCTCTAAACCTTGAGCAATATGACATTTAATTGATTACAAATTACATGATCCTCCCTTGGACTCAATAGAAAAATATATACTAACCCCCCCCCCACCCCCCCTGACTGAAATTGAAAAAGCATGACGCTCCCCCATTTTTCTCTGGGTAACTGTTGTGTAAATTTCCCATCTCTCCCTAACTTGACTTACTTTGACTTTAAACCCTTTCATTTGCTCTGGTTCTGTGTTGAATTGTTTTTGTTGTTGTTGTTGTTGTTGTTGAGCTAAGCCTTTAGCATTTAGCCTTTAGCCTTTAGCATTTAGCCTTTAGCATTTAGCCTTTAGCCTTTAGCATTTAGCCTTTAGCATTTAGCCTTTAGCCTTTAGCATTTAGCCTTTAGCCTCCCCATCAGCGTAACTGGTTGTTGCTACTGGTTTTCTCTAGGTTCACACCCAGGGCCAGTGGGCCTACAGAGAAGACTATGTCCAGGATGGTTACGCTACAGACCCCCACCAGATCCCCCCGCTGCCCCCGCGGGCCCACTCCCCTCTACCCCTCGCTGCGGACCGTGGTGGCTGGATAGGCACACCCCAGCCCTCACTGGAGGGGGGTCTCCGTAGTCTACCTGATTCCGGTCGCGCCTCGCCCTGTCCGAGAGACGGAGAGTTCTTCCTACGCCTCCTTCAGACGGAGGTGGAGAGGATGGAGGGATGGTGTCAGAACATGGAGAGAGAGGCGGAGGAGAACGAGCTGCCGGAGGAGGGTGAGGAAAGGGGGAGGAAAGGGGGAGAGAGGGGTGAGATGTTGGATGAGTGCTGGGGGGGTTGTCAGAAAGAGCAGGAAGTAAGTTATAGGAAAGATGGTTTGAGCCTTAGCTCACAAGTTTCACACGTTGGACTCTCTACTTCCTGTGTCCTGACTTCCCCCCGTCTTTCTGTTGCCTTACATCCTGTTTCCTGTGTGTTTCCTGTCCAGTTCTGGAGCTGATCCGTAACGCGGTGGGCAGTGCCCAGATGCTCATGACCCAGAAGGTCCAGCAGTTCTTCCGTCTGTGCCAGCAAAGCGTGGTGAGTGGTTGTTACTGTGTGTGTGTGTGTGTGTGTGTGTGTGTGTGTGTGTGTGTGTGTGTGTGTGTGTGTGTGTGTGTGTGTGTGTGTGTGTGTGTGTGTGTGTGTGTGTGTGGTTTCACTATCCTTGTGGGACAAACATTTTTTTGACAATGTGGGGACATTTCACCTGTCCCCTCAAGGAAAAAGGCTATTTTAGGTTTGGGTTTTGGGTTACAATTAGGGTTAGGATTAGGATTAGAGGTTAGGGTTAGGATTAGGGTTAGGATTAGAGGTTAGGATTAGAGGTTAGGGTTAGGGTTAGGATTAGAGGTTAGGATTAGGGTTAGGATTAGGGGTTAGGATTAGGGTTAGGATTAGAGGTTAGGATTAGAGGTTAGGTTTAGGGTTAGGATTAGAGGTTAGGGTTAGAGGTTAGGTTTAGGGTTAGGATTAGAGGTTAGGGTTAGGTTCAGGGATAGAATTAGAAGTTAGGTTTCGATTTAGGTTTAAGGTTAAAGTTGGGGTTTGGTTAGGGTTTGGTTAGGGTTTGGTTAGGGTTTGGTTTGGTTAGGGTTTGGGGTTTGGTTAGGGTTTGGTTAGGGTTTGGTTAGGGTTTGGTTGGGGTTTGGTTAGGGTTTGGTTAGGGTTTGGTTAGGGTTTGGTTGGGGTTTGGTTAGGGTTTTGTTGGGGTTTGGTTAACGGTTAGGGAAAATAGGATTTTGATTGGGAATACATGTTTTGGTCCCCATCAACCAATATTAATGAGCCCTGGCTACAGATAGTAAAAAATATTAATGAGCAAAGGCATATCTACAAATATTAATGAGCCCTGTGTGTGTTTATTTGTGTTCTCTTCTATCTTTTGTCAACCAATATTAATGAGCCCTGGCTACAGTATGGGCATATCTACAAATATTAATGAGCCCTGGCTACAGTATGGGCATATCTACAAATATTAATGAGCCCTGGCTACAGTATGGGCATATCTACAAATATTAATGAGCCCTGGCTACAGTATGGGCATATCTACAAATATGAGTGTGTCCTAGCTATGGGGATAATGTATCTACAAATATGAGTGAGTCCTAGCTATGGGGATAATGTATCTACAAATATGAGTGAGTCTAGCTATGGGGATAATGTATCTACAAATATGAGTGAGTCTTAGCTATGGGGATAATGTAACTACAAATATGAGTGTGTCCTAGCTATGGGGATAATGTAACTACAAATATGAGTGAGTGGGGATAATGTATCTACAAATAGCTAGCTATGGGGATAATGTATCTACAAATATGAGTGTGTCCAAATAGCTATGGGGATAATGTATCTACAAATATGAGTGAGTCCTAGCTATGGGGATAATGTATCTACAAAATGTATGAGTGAGTCCTTAGGGGATAATGTATCAAAATGAGGAGTCTTATAATGTAACTACAAATATGAGTGAGTCTTAGCTATGGGGATAATGTATCTACAAATATGAGTGAGTCTTAGCTATGGGGATAATGTATCTACAAATATGAGTGAGTCCTAGCTATGGGGATAATGTATCTACAAATATGAGTGAGTCTTAGCTATGGGGATAATGTAACTACAAATATGAGTGAGTCCTAGCTTTGGGGATAATGTAACTACAAATATGAGTGTGTCCTAGCTATGGGGATAATGTAACTACAAATATGAGTGAGTCCAACCTATGGGGATAATGTATCTACCAATATGAATAAAACCTAGCTATGGGGATAATGTATCTACCAATATGAATAAACCCTAGCTATGGGGATAATGTAGCTATGGGGATTTATTCTACAGTTTTCTCGTGATCGGTTCTCATGATCCCTACCTCCACTTATGTATTCTTTGCCCCTCCACCCCTCCACCCTCCACCCCTCCAGGACCCGTCGGCGTACCCCCAGCCCACCTCTCAGGACCTGTCCGGGCTCTGGGACCTGCTCCAGCTCAACGTGGAAGACGTCAAGGGCAAGTTCCAGCACCTCCAGAGGCTCAAGGACTCCGGCTGGAGGCTTCCCCCAGACAAGAAAGTGAGAGCCGGGGTCCACTGCCCTGTTGCCCCCTGACCTTTGGTCATTCCCCAGAGCCAAGATGGCAGTGTGTCGGAGAGTGGCACAGATGGTTCTGCTGCCTCCAAGCCCTGGCTATGAAACTACACAACATCAAGAGGGGGGAGAAGCCTTAAGCTTTTAAAGTTTTTGTGTTAGTTCTGATTGCCAAAAATTAGCTGAGCCCATCTTAACTAAAATGACTGAGTGCTGTTTCAAAGCTTTATGACAATAGTGTTGATATCTTGTTTTGGAAAAGACAGGAAGAACAAAACTCACAGTAGCAACTGGCATCTATTAACAAGTGCTAACAATTCCTACCTCCTTTCCTTCCTCTCTTTTTTCACATACTGATCCATATTGGTGTCTTTTTTTTGGTTGGGAATATTCTGCACTCCTTTCTGCTACGTCTATTCTCCTTTTGTATTGTTTCATGGTTGTCTTTTTTATGTTGGTTTTGTATTTCACATCTCATTATACATCTGTCCCCCCCCACCCCTACAATCTTCTATTTGGCCTTCATCCTCCTCTCATGTTCTACCTTAAACCTTCTCTCATTCTCCCATGATCCTGCTCATCCTTCCATAATGTCCACCACATCCCACTGACTCTATCATCCTTCCATTATGTCCACCACATCCCACTGACTCTATCATCCAACTTTACCAACCACACAATTCCTCCTCCCGTCACCCCCCCCCTTCCCCACATCCCTCCTCCCGTCACCCTCACCCCCCCTCCCTCATCCCCCACCCCTCATCCCCCCTCCCCTCATCCCCCCCATTACCTCTCCTCCCGTCATTCCCCTCAGGATGACAAGAAGCTTCCTCCCCCACTACCAAAGAAGCCAGCTGGGGGGGTGAGCGGCAGTCTCCGTGCCGACAGCGTCAGCGACCTCTCAGTGGAACGAGGGGTAGGAGGAGGCGGAGGGGTGCTGGTGATGCCCCGTAGCGGGGGTGTGGGACGGGCCGTGCCTGTCCGGGAGAAGTCCTTAGACCTGGGGGACAGACAGAGGACGGAAGCACGCAGGAGACTGCTCCAGACCAAGAGGTCCTCTTCCTTCAGACAGAACTCAGCCACGGAGAGCGCAGACAGCATCGAGATCTACATCCCAGAGGCTCAGACCCGGCTCTGAACATGGAGATACAGCCCTTTTTCCCAGAGGCTCAGACCCGGCTCTGAACATGGAGATACAGCCCTTTATCCCAGTGAACAGAACCGACTCTGAACATGGAGATACAGCCCTTTATCCCAGTGAACAGATCCGACTCGGACCCGACTTAGACCAACTACAAGGGTGGAGATTTACAACCCGAGGCTCCGACACTGAACATGGACATATAAGGAGACCCTTATCAGACTTCTATCCTACCCTACAAGAACTTGAGATCAACAGATCTGACTATGAACACTGGGACCGTCTAAACGTGGCCCTATAACCTCCTATCTGACCACTAGACTACCCTAGATCAACAACAACCCTTCCCAAGTCCCATACACTGAACCCCCTCTATGACGATGTTGACCAGGGGTGGGCAACTCCAGTCCTCCAGGACACGATTGGTTTCACACTTTTTCTCCATCCCTAGAAAACACAGCTGATGAATCAAATGTCATTCTAAACCGAAGATCACGATTTGGTGATTATTGAAGTTAGGTTTGTTAGCTGGGGCAAAACTGTGACACCAATCAGACACACCCGAGGATTGGAATTACTCACCCCTGATATAGAGCCATACCAAATGTCTCATCCCTT
The DNA here is from genome assembly GCF_034236695.1 of Oncorhynchus nerka. Taxonomy (NCBI): domain Eukaryota; kingdom Metazoa; phylum Chordata; class Actinopteri; order Salmoniformes; family Salmonidae; genus Oncorhynchus; species Oncorhynchus nerka. The sequence goes on from NC_088402.1 coordinate 6,502,576, forward strand.
CAGTTCTGACCTGCATCTCTCTGCGTATACTGACTCTCTCTCAAGCCTTCGCTGCTGGGGATGCTGGGTCCCATCATCATGCCATTCCAGGACATGGCAAGAGAAGGAGGAGTGAACACGGGCGACAGCGGCCATTTTGTGGAATCTGGAGCCAAAATGGAGGCTACAGGATCATAGTTGGCTCCACTCGCATTTCTTCTCATCTTTTTTTGTCAGAAATAAAATGGAGAGATGGAGGGTTTTGTTTTAATTCGGGGGGTATAGAGTTATAGAAAGAAGTATCACTCTTGTTAAGTCAGTGGAATGTGTAGACAAGCAGCAGTAGCATGTGTGCGCTTACCTTTTCACCTAGCGTAGCCTAGCTTGGTTTAGCCTAACATCCATCCTCAAAGGAAATAAGGGCTTCCCCGGGACAAACCTCAACCACTCCTGTGGGCAAAGAGCAGATGATATCTCAAAATGGATGCTCAGCTCAACATCACACAAGGCTCTAAGGTATTCTCAATATACTCAAACTAACTACTGTTCAACACCATTTGGCTACATCCTCTGAAGACTCTGTAATACACACTCACCCAACCTTCAACTACGGATGGCATTCAACCTACATGCCTCCTACACAAGACCCAGTCTACACTCATTCATCTAAGACTATATTCTCTCTCCCAACTCTTTCCTCTTGGCCCGTCCCTCTATCCAGCTGTCTGGGCAGTATACTAAACTGTTTGAAGTGTGTGTGTGTGTGTGTGTGTGTGTGTTTTTGTACATAGTGT
>NC_088402.1:6505848-6513348 GCF_034236695.1 Oncorhynchus nerka
CCTCTCTCTCTTTCTCTCTCCCCCTCTGTCTCTCTCTCTCTTTTTATCTCCCTCTCTCTCTTTCTCTCTCCCTCTCTCTCTTTCTCTCTCCCTCTCTCTCTCTCTCTCTCTCTCTTTCTTTCTTTCTTTCTCTCTCCCTCTCTCTCTTTCTTTCTTTCTTTCTTTCTTTCTCTCTCTCTGTATCTTTCTTTCTTTCTCTCTCTCTCTCTCTCTCTCTCTCTCTCTCTCTCTCTCTCTCTCTCTCTCTTTCTTCCTCTCTCTCTCTCCAACTCCATGTGCCTAACCAGCTAGATGTGGATTTTTTTTCTTGTAACATGCTAAAGGTTTATACACAAATATGTAAATATTCTGGACAGAATTATTATAGAACAGTATGTGGTTTAGTTGAGTTAGACAGAGGTCTATCTTTCCTTTGGATATCGCCATAGTCCCTGCATGCCTTTTAGTAAAGAGAGTCCCGTCTCTCTTTTGTCTATTAGTTTAACCTCAAACAGAGTTCCCATTTATATCTCGGGGCCTTTTTCCTTTTTCACATATCAATAAATGGAATACTTTTATGTATCCACTGAATAGCCTGAGTTATAGACTTTGTAGCTTTTAAAAATAAATGTTCCTGCGTTGGCAGAGATCTCGTTCACAGAAAATACTGCATATGTTGGCTGGATAAGGACATTTCCTTTAAAAGCTACACTGCCTGTAACCCCAATCACAGATTCAATTCTGCCTGAGTTTCAAACGTCCACTGTATCGTATTGTTTTACATTGTTGAAACCTCTCAACACATACGAGCACAAAGACAGAGATCACTGCTCCACTTTCCTCTGTCAACGATTCTCCACAAAGACAGAGATATCTGCTCCTCTTTTCACCGTCCACGATTCTCCACAAAGACAGAGATATCTGCTCCTCTTTTCACCGTCCACGATTCTCCACAAAGACAGAGATATCTGCTCCTCTTTTCACCGTCCACGATTCTCCACAAAGACAGACCGTCCACGATTCTCCACAAAGACAGAGATATCTGCTCCTCTTTTCATATCTGCTCCTCTTTTCACCGTCCACGATTCTCCACAAAGACAGAGATATCTGCTTCTCTTTTCACCGTCCACGATTCTCCACAAAGACAGAGATATCTGCTCCTCTTTCCTCTGTGAACGATTCTCCAAAACCTGAAGACATTGTTTCCTAATGGATTATCTATCTACGTTCTACATGAACATTCCACAGGGAGGCATGTTTTCATTCAGCCTCAGTACAGCTTCACATTATTTTTTACACCTCACTTCTGGTTATTCTTGGTTAAACATATTATCTGCTGGTGGGTGGGACTCCTATAGACTGTGTCATCTCCTCTGCTGTTAGTGTGTTAGACTACTCTACTGTTAATCAAATCAAAGTTCATTTGTCACGTGCGCCGAATACAACAAGTACAACCGTACAGCGAAATACTTACTTACAGGCATTAACCAACAGTGCGATTTTTAAAGTGAAAAAATTGTGTGATAGACTGTGTAGACTACGCTACTGTACATTTTCAATTTGCTGGACGTTCTTTTGTTCAACCAGACTGAGACTCACTCTTTTAACAATGGGCCTGGGTTCAACCAGACTGAGACTCACTCGTTTCACAATGGGCCTGGGTTCAACCAGACTGAGACTCACTCTTTTCACAATGGGCCTGGGTTCAACCAGACTGAGACTCACTCTTTAACAATGGGCCTGGGTTCAACCAGACTGAGACTCACTCTTTAACAATGGGCCTGGGTTCAACCAGACTGAGACTCACTCGTTTAACAATGGGCCTGGGTTCAACCAGACTGAGACTCACTCATTTCACAATGGGCCTGGGTTCAACCAGACTGAGACTCACTCATTTCACAATGGGCCTGGGTTCAACCAGACTGAGACTCACTCATTTCACAATGGGCCTGGGTTCAACCAGACTGAGACTCACTCGTTAACAATGGGCCTGGGTTCAACCAGACTGAGACTCACTCGTTAACAATGGGCCTGGGTTCAACCAGACTGAGACTCACTCGTTAACAATGGGCCTGGGTCTTACCTCCAGGTTCACACTTGGTCAATAGCCATCTCTGGACACAGCACCAGGACAAAAAAGTGACCAGCCCCCCGCAAATGTGCAAACATCTTTACGGCGGACGATCAATCTACAAATACCTCAATTTCTAGCAGGATCTTGTACCCTGACCCTGGCCACATGTCTTCAGGGGTTAACTGGAAATGCGACGATGGAGTCATCCTGGAATCTAAAACAAGAACGTTTTCAACCAGGAGTTTCAAATAACTTCTAGCAACTCTCCACAATAAGAAGGGAGGTGACCTAACTGTTCTGTTCCTACCTGTTGAGTTGAACCCTCTACCCGGGTCTACCTGATCACCTGATCTCAAGAGTACAGGTACAAACCCTACAATCACAAACAGACAAATGGCACAGCAGCCATCGGAGGAGATTATTGTGTCCTAGTAGCTGTGTGTGTGTGTGTGCGTGTGCGTGCACGTGTGTGTGTGTGTGTGTGTGTGTGTGTGTGTGTGTGTGTGTGTGTGTGTGTGTGTGTGTGTGTGTGTGTGTGTGTGTGTGTGTGTGTGTGTGTGTGTGTGTGTGTGTGGTGTGGTGTGTCTGTGTGTCTGTGTCTGTGTGTCTGTGTGTCTGTGTGCGTGTGGAACCACACTGTGACGTCGACCTCTAGCAGGCTCAATTACAAACTCCCTCAGAACCTTCAAGCTATGGTTCAGAGATTACTGAGCAATACCCTGCTTACCACAGCCACACTTACTACATGTAAATATCTCTTCATTTACTCTCTTTAATCTTGTTATTACAATGACTATTATTATAATTATAATTGCTACAGCATTACTATGGAATATTATGATCACTGTCATTATTATCACGTGTTTGTTACCTCGATTATATCTGTGGTGGGGGGGGGGGGGTAACACTATTCTGTATTCAAGGACGAGTTTGTAAAGTGAAGTCAAAATAAATCTGTCTTTCTAGAAGATCCTCTAATTGCTGCTACTGTAGATGAGCAACAGATTTGAACGCAAAATGAGAGGACATATTTTTTTTAGAAGAGAAGTAAGTGTTTCTGATTTTCCATCCGGTCTCTCCTCCAGTAGTTGATGAACAAACAGATGGATGGACAGAATGGATCCAGACAGAGGGCTCTTGTTGAAGACCAACAGACCTCTTCCACGGATAATGTAGTACCCCTAACCAAACACCTAGCAACACCCTTACCCAAACACCTAGCAACACCCTTACCCAAACACCTAGCAACACCCTTAACCAAACACTGAACACCTAGCAACACCTTTAACCAAACACCTAGCAACACCCTTAACCAAACACCTAGCAACACCCTTAACCAAACACCTAGCAACACCCTTACCTAAACACCTAGCAACACCCTTACCCAAACACCTAGCAACACCCTTAACCAAACACTGAACACCTAGCAACACCTTTAACCAAACACCTAGCAACACCCTTAACCAAACACCTAGCAACACCCTTAACCAAACACCTAGCAACACCCTTACCTAAACACCTAGCAACACCCTTACCCAAACACCTAGCAACACCCTTAACCAAACACTGAACACCTAGCAAACACCTAGCAAACCCTGAACCAAACACCTAGCAACACCCTTACCCAAACACCTAGCAACACCCTTAACCAAACACCTAGCAACACCCTTACCTAAACACCTAGCAACACCCTTACCCAAACACCTAGCAACACCCTTAACCAAACACCTAGCAACACCCTTAACCAAACACCTAGCAACACCCTTACCCAAACACCTAGCAACACCCTTACCCAAACACCTAGCAACACCCTTAACCAAACACCTAGCAACACCCTTACCCAAACACCTAGCAATACCCTTAATCAAACACCTAGCAGCACCCTTAACCAAACACCTAGCAACACCCTTACCCAAACACCTAGCAATACCCTTAATCAAACACCTAGCAGCACCCTTAACCAAACACCTAGCAGCACCCTTAACCAAACACCTACCAAACTCCTCTTTCCATTTTCCTTTCTCTCTCACTTCTCACATACAGACGTACAGCATGGTTCCTCAATGGACAGGCTTCTACAGAAACTATTTCTTTCCTTGCCTCATTGTATTGCTGTTTTAATTTAGTTGTTTTTGTACACTTGTCCTTTGATGCAGTGCCATTGTACAATATTATACACTGAGCTGAAATCAATATCTCTACTGTTTTCATTTGAAATAAATGATGATGATGGTGGTGGTGTTGATCTGTGGGCTGACTGACTGGAGCAAATAGCAAATAAAGACCACCACAGAGAAAAAGAACACGCCCAATATTTCATCCCACCAATTGGATGAGAGTCAACAAGATGTGGGTGGAGCCAAATATGTTCCAACCAACCAATGGGGCAAGGGTGTTGCACATTGAAAGTTTAACTGTAACTGTTTTATCGTGTTGGGGTTTTACATGTTTAGTTTTAGTGCACTCTACCCTCTCTCTATATATAGAGTATATATATAGAGAGAGATAGAGAATATATATATATATATATGAGAGAGTATATATATAGAGAGAGAGCGAGTGTGTACAATGCATTCAGAAAGTATTTAGACCCTTTGACTTTTTCCACATTTTGTTACGTTACAGCCTTATTCTAAAATGTATTTTAAAAAACATGTTTACCTCATCAATCTACACACAATACCCAATCATCACAAAGCAAAAAAAAGGATTTGAATTTTTGCAACATTTTTTTTTTTTAATGAACTGAAATATCACATTTACATAAGTATTCAGAACCTTTACTCAGTATTTTGTTGAAGCACCTTTTGGAAGCGATTACAGCCTTGAGTCTTCTTGGGTATGACGCTACAAGCTTGGCACACCTGTATTTGGGAAGTTTATTGTGTTCTCTGCAGATCTTCTCAAGCTCTGTCAGGTTGGATGGGGAGCATCGCTGCACAGATACTATCAGGTCTCTCCAGAGAGGTTCGATCGGGTTCAAATCCGGGCTCTGGCTGGGCCACTCAAGCACATTCAGAGACTTGTCCCCGAAGGACTGTGTGCTTAAGGTCATTGTCCTGTTGGAAGGTGAACCTCCACACCAGTCTGAGCGCTCTGGAGAAGGTTTTCATCAAGGACGTCTCTGTACTTTGCTCCGTTCATCTTTCCCTCGATCCTGACAAGTCACCCAGTCCTTGTTGCTGAAAAACAATCCCAACAGTATGGCGCTACCACCACCATGCTTCACCATAGGGATGGTATTGGACAGGTGATAAGGGGTGCCTGGTTTCCTCCAGACGTGCCACTGGCATTCAGGCCAAAGAGAATCTTTGTTTCTCATGGTCTGAGATCTTGTTTCTCATGGTCTGAGATCGTGTTTCTCATGGTCTGAGATCTTGTTTCTCATGGTCTGAGATATTTGTTTCTCATGGTCTGAGATCTTGTTTCTCATGGTCTAAGATCTTTGTTTCTCATGGTCTAAGATCTTTGTTTCTCATGGTCTGAGATCTTGTTTCTCATGGTCTAAGATCTTTGTTTCTCATGGTCTGAGATCTTGTTTCTCATGGTATAAGATCTTTGTTTCTCATGGTCTGAGATCTTGTTTCTCATGGTCTAAGATCTTTGTTTCTCATGGTCTGAGATCTTGTTTCTTATGGTCTGACAGTCCTTTCGTTTTTTGGCACACTCCAAGTCAACTGTCATGTGCCTTTTACTAGGGGAGTGCCTTCCGTCTGGCCACTCTACCATAAAGACCTGATTGGTGGCGTGCTGCAGAGATGGTTGTCCTTCTGGAAGGTTCTCCCATCTCCACAGAGGAACTCTGTCCGAGTGATCATCTGGTTCTTGGTCACCTCCCTGACCAAGGCCCTTCTCCCCCGATTGCTCAGTGTGGACGGGTGGCCAGCTCTAGGAAGAGTCTTGGTGGTTCCAAACTTTTTCCATTTAAGAATGATGGAGGCTACTGTGTTTTGGGGGCCTTCAATGCTGCAGGAATGTTTTGGTACCCTTCCCCAGATCTGTACCTCGACACAATCCTGTCTCTGACAATTCCTTCGAACTCGAGGCTTGGTTTCTGCTCTTACATGCACTCTCATCTGTGGGACCATATATAGACAGGTAAGTACCTTTCCAAATCATGTCCAATTAATTGAATTTATCACAGGTGGACTCCAATCAAGTTGTAGAAACATCTTAAGGATGATCAATGGAAACAAGATGCACTTGGGCTCAATTTCGAGTCTCATAGCAAAGGGTCTGAATACGGATGTCAATCATCTATTTCTGTTTTACATTTTTTTTTCTACATTTGGTCTGAATTATTTTTGTCCATTTTTAGATTGAGTGTAGATTGATGAGGAAAACATTATTTTATACATTTTTAGAATAAGGCCGTAACAAAAGGTGGAAAAAAGTGAAAGGGGGTCTGAATACTTTCCGAATGCATCGTATATCGTGAGATGTGTAGAGCTACACGTCTAGCTAGCCTAGCGCTGATCCCAGAGAGATGGCACACTGTGAAATGCTTTACCCAACACAGAATGTAACACTGTCCACGTTGTGGCTAATACTATGATTAATATTAGTATGATGACTATATATAAAAGATATTTTTTAGAAAGTTAATTTTTTTTTTAAATGACGCATTGTCTCTTTTACGCGCCTTTCTTTCAAGTCCACTGAATTTCTAAAAGTCTACTGACCGAATTATGAAACTCATAAATTAACGTAATTCCCATTTTATGCATTTTTGTTTCTAGGCCCATTCTGACCTTGAACTTAAACACGAGAATAGCATGCTATTCTACCGCTATACATTTGGGGGTGGAGATCAATGAAATGAAGGTGTGTCTACCGATACGCTGTATTCTGACCTTGATTTAATTCCACCACCTTTAAACACGAGGAGAACATGAATAAGAACTAATGAACCCGTCAGTTGTCTTAGTGGGAAGAGCATTTAGGCTCATACAGTTTCATGATTAGTGAGGATCAGGGTAGATTTATAGGACTACTACAGTTCCATGATTAGTGAGGATCAGGGTAGATTTATAGGACTATTATAGTTCCATGATTAGTGAGGATCAGGGTAGATTTATAGGACTACTACAGTTCCATGATTAGTGAGGATCAGGGTAGATTTATAGGACTACTGTTTAACCCCTATTACAGTTCCATGATTAGTGAGGATCAGGGTAGATTTATAGAACTATTACAGTTCCATGATTAGTGAGGATCAGGGTAGATTTATAGGACTACTGTTTAACCCCTATCACAGTTCCATGATTAGTGAGGATCGGGGTAGATTTATAGGACTACTGTTTAACCCCTATTACAGTTCCATGATTAGTGAGGATCAGGGTAGATTTATAGGACTACTGTTCAACCCCTATCACAGTTCCATGATTAGTGAGGATCTACTGTTTAACCCCTATTACAGTTCCATGATTAGTGAGGATCGGGGTAGA
>NC_088402.1:6518348-6545071 GCF_034236695.1 Oncorhynchus nerka
CTCTAGGTTATATCAGCAGTGTCGGTGACCCTTCCTTCATCTGGACTGCCTGCATAGAGGGCACAGCATGATCAGAGTTGAGAGGTCACTTGGTCGGGTCAACAGGAAGTATTATTAAAGAGATGCTTTACATTTAAATACAGAGAGAGATGCAGTCGTCCCTGAGTTAATGATCCCAGGTCAGTTTATATTATACAGGAAGTATTATTAAAGAGATGTAGTAGTCCCAGAGTTAATGATCCCAGGTCAGTTTATATTATACAGGAAGTATTATTAAAGAGATGCAGTAGTCCCAGAGTTAATGATCCCAGGTCAGTTTATATTATACAGGAAGTATTATTAAAGAGATGTAGTAGTCCCACTGTTAATGATCCCAGGTCAGTTTATATTATACAGGAAGTATTATTAAAGAGATGTAGTAGTCCCAGAGTTAATGATCCCAGGTCAGTTTATATTATACAGGAAGTATTATTAAAGAGATGTAGTAGTCCCAGAGTTAATGATCCCAGGTCAGTTTATATTATACAGGAAGTATTATTAAAGAGATGTAGTAGTCCCAGAGTTAATGATCCCAGGTCAGTTTATATTATACAGGAAGTATTATTAAAGAGATGCTTTACATTGAAATACAGACAGAGATGTAGTAGTCCCAGAGTTAATGATCCAAGGTCAGTTTTGCATGTCACCTCCTGATGATTATGAGGCCAGCAGCATACCACCCAGCATACCACCCTGCATACCACCCATCATACCACCCAGCATACCACCCTGCATACATACCACTGCTGGCTTGCTTCTGAAGCTAAGCAGAGTTGGTCCTGGTCAGTTCCTGGATGGGAGACCAGATGCTGCTGGAAGTGGTGTTGGAGGGCCAGTAGGAGGCACTCTTTCCTCTGGTCTAAAAAAATAATAAAAAATATCCCAATTCCCCAGGGCAGTGATTGAGGACACTGCCCTGTGTAGGGTGCCGTCTTTCGGATGGGACATTAAACGGGTGTCCTGACTCTCTGTGGTCATTAAAGATCCCATGGCACTTATCGTAAGAGTAGGGGTGTTAACCCCGGTGTCCTGGCTAAATTCCCAATCTGTCCCTCAAACCATCACGGTCACCTAATAATCCCCAGTTTACAATAGGCTCATTCATCCCCCTCCTCCTCTCCCCTGTAACTATTCCCCAGGTCGTTGCTGTAAATGAGAACGTGTTCTCAGTCAACTTATACTGGTAAAATAACAGATAAATAAATGATGACTGACAGTGTTAGAATTTTAAAAAAACACAAGGCTGAAACATGTTATTTCTCTCTCTTCATCGGTAGGTATGTTTTGATGTGAGAGGATGTCAACCCCCAGTCCCGTTGTCCCCACCTCACCCGCTCTAAAATAACCTTTGGGCCAACTGGGAGCCCAAGGCTGGTTAGGAGACACCACTATGTAATTGTGATGAACTGAGATAAAAATATATATATATATTTTACCTTTATGTAACTAGGCAAGTCAGTTAAGAACAAATTCTTATTTTCAATGACGGCCTAGGAACAGTGGGTTAACTGGTCTAGGAACAGTGGGTTAACTGGCCTAGGAACAGTGGGTTAACTGCTTGTTCAGGGGCAGAACGACAGATTTTTACCTTGTCAGCTGTGGGATTTGATCTAGCAACTTTTTCAGTTACTAGTCCAAAGCTCTAACCACTGCCTGCCGCCCCAGAATATTAGGGATGTGATTCATTAATCATATGCTGTCTTCTCCTCTGTTCTTACCTCTTTCCCTTTCTGTCTTTTACACCTCCCTCTGGTTTTATATTGTACACCAAAATCAAATCAAATTGTATTAGTCACCGGCATTGACTCTGTACCGGTACCCCCTGTATATAGCCTCCACATTGACTCTGTACCGGTACCCCCTGTATATAGCCTCCACATTGACTCTGTACCGGTACCCCCTGTATATAGCCTCCACATTGACTCTGTACCGTACCCCTGTATATAGCCTCCACATTGACTCTGTACCGTAACACCCTGTATATAGCCTCCACATTGACTCTGTACCGGTACCCCCTGTATATAGCCTCCACATTGACTCTGTACCGTAACACCCTGTATATAGCCTCCACATTGACTCTGTACCGTAACACCCTGTATATAGCCTCCACATTGACTCTGTACCGTAACACCCTGTATATAGCCTCCACATTGACTCTGTACCGTAACACCCTGTATAGAGCCTCCACATTGACTCTGTACCGTAACACCCTGTATATAGCCTCCACATTGACTCTGTACCGTAACACCCTGTATAGAGCCTCCACATTGACTCTGTACCGTAACACCCTGTATATAGCCTCCACATTGACTCTGTACCGTAACACCCTGTATATAGCCTTCACATTGACTCTGTACCATAACAGCCTCGCTACTGTTAAGGGCCTGTAAGTGAGTGTTTCACTCCGAGGTCTACACCTGTTGGTTAAGGGTTTGTAAGTGTTTCACGCCGAGTTCTACACCTGTTGGTTAAGGGTTTGTAAGCGTTTCACGCCGAGGTCTACACCTGTTGGTTAAGGGTTTGTAAGCGTTTCACGCCGAGGTCTACACCTGTTGGTTAAGGGTTTGTAAGTGTTTCACTCCGAGGTCTACACCTGTTGGTTAAGGGTTTGTAAGTGTTTCACTCCGAGTTCTACACCTGTTGGTTAAGGGTTTGTAAGCGTTTCACGCCGAGTTCTACACCTGTTGGTTAAGGGTTTGTAAGCGTTTCACGCCGAGTTCTACACCTGTTGGTTAAGGGTTTGTAAGCGTTTCACGCCGAGTTCTACACCTGTTGGTTAAGGGTTTGTAAGCGTTTCACGCCGAGTTCTACACCTGTTGGTTAAGGGTTTGTAAGTGTTTCACTCCGAGTTCTACACCTGTTGGTTAAGGGTTTGTAAGTGTTTCACTCCGAGTTCTACACCTGTTGGTTAAGGGTTTGTAAGCGTTTCACTCCGAGTTCTACACCTGTTGGTTAAGGGTTTGTAAGCGTTTCACTCCGAGTTCTACACCTGTTGGTTAAGGGTTTGTAAGCGTTTCACTCCGAGTTCTACACCTGTTGGTTAAGGGTTTGTAAGCGTTTCACGCCGAGTTCTACCTGTTGGTTAAGGGTTTGTAAGCGTTTCACTCCGAGTTCTACACCTGTTGGTTAAGGGTTTGTAAGCGTTTCACGCCGAGTTCTACACCTGTTGGTTAAGGGTTTGTAAGCGTTTCACGCCGAGTTCTACACCTGTTGTATTCGGCGCTTGTGACAAATACAATTTGATTTGCGTTTATCCGACAGCGGTTAATTATACTCTTCTCCGTAGCGCTTGGCTTTGGGTTCATTTCTCTGACACCGGGTTATTTTGTGTACGTAAATAACTCACGGCGGAGAGTTTGGTCCTAATCCTTTACTCAGGTGTTACGGGTCACCACATTGTCAGATAAATACGCAACGCAGAGACAGAAGACGAGAGGACGATCAATGGAAATAGTTTTTGTTGTTGTTGGTGTAAATAATGATCAATGGTTCAGAGACATGGGAGGAATATGTCTTCTGAAATAGGATTACTTGTTATTTGGCCATTGGCTAGTTTTATTGCCAGGAATTCTAATTGGTCAACCACAGGCTAGGGCGGGGTTATAAAACTACATCCTGTCTCTTTGTTCTGTAGAGAGAACCACTGAGGACAGGGGAGACCATCTACCTCCCTGTAGGATTTGTCCTCTTCGAATAAATCCATTTTCCTCCTCAGATTTGCTATTTGGGGTATTGAAGAGTAACAGGATCCTAAACGGAAACTTCATAACGCACCCGTTTATAGATCCTAGATAGATGCCCCACTAGCGCCATCTCTGGGTTGGCATTATGCCCATTATATTAACAGGCGTAATCTACTGTACACATTACAGAAACTACATTTTTTAAACGGTGTTATGTACAATCACCAAGACTGTGGTCACATGACTTCTGTTTAAAACTGTTCCTTGTAGAGCGGTTTGTAAAAAATAAAATAAAATGCATACCAATGATTTAATGAAAACTGTATTTTTCGACACACAAGTTCTCTGTAGTCTACTGAATATGACCTAGTTTAGGAATAAATTATATGCAGACAAGCAGACTGATGATCTACCTTTTTATTGTGGTAAAAAAAAAATCATTCATTTTCATTTTTATAGAGTTAAAATAAAAAAGATTGTAGCTACAAGGAGAAACAGCATTAAAACAAAATGTAAAGACATACTGGTAATTCAAAACAATTAAAAACACATCTACATTCATTCACATAACCTATAAAAAAAAATGACAGTGCATTGTCATGTCAGTTTGACACGAAATAGATTGTCCACACACACACACACCAAAAAAGGCACAAGAAGCCGACACACAGAGATTGTCGTGGAACGTTCCCTTTCTGCACCCTGTTGCAATACACATTTCTACCAAACCCAGAAAACAAATAACGATTTTTGAACATCCAATATTTGGTCCTTACTGCTGAACATAATGAGTCTCCTTCATATTTGCCTCAAGTAGCTGAATAGGATATAACCAAATGTTTGGTTTGTTTTTCTTATCTATGTATTTTTTTAAAGGAGGCCATTGTTGATAGGGATACTGCAGAGCTGCCATCTATTGCACAGTTCAAGGTAGCTAGTCTTTAGCTGACTCACACAAAATCAACCAGTGTCAGAATCCTAAAAAAATAACATTTCAACCCCTGAAACTTCCAATTTAAACATGAACAGTCATAATATCTTAATGTATAATAATTAAAAAACATTTATGTTCACCGCCTCTCACACCACTCCCTCTAGTTTCAGGACCCAGCCTCGCCCCGGGGAAACTGGCATGATGTCAGGCATGAGTACCACCAGTCCGGTTGGCGTCGTTGAGACCCACTTCAGAGGTACGGACGGGTCGTCCAGTATAGTGACCTGAGAAGAGACAGAAAATAATTCAGGTTATTGCATACATATTTGTACCTTATGGGACCCGAGCACACATGTTAAAGAACCATCAGAGTATAATACTATGTGTGGTATACTAGAGTATATTACTATGAGTGGTATACTAGAGTATAATACTATGTGTGGTATACTAGAGTATAATACTATGTGTGGTATACTAGAGTATAATACTATGTGTGGTATACTAGAGTATAATACTATGTGTGGTATACTAGAGTATAATACTATGTGTGGTATACTAGAGTATAATACTATGTGTGGTATACTAGAGTATAATACTATGTGTGGTATACTAGAGTATAATACTATGTGTGGTATACTAGAGTATAATACTATGTGTGGTATACTAGAGTATAATACCGTGGTGTGGTATACTAGAGTATAATACTATGTGTGGTATACTAGAGTATATTACTGTGTGTGGTATACTTACATTAGTGTCCGCAGAGGTTTTGGGTGCTGCGAGGTCAAACAGCAGTTTGGAAGGCCATTCCAGTAGTATGGCATAGACTGTGTTGTTCTTCGAGGTGTACCTATGGAAGGGGAGAGAGATAGATGTCTGTCTGTATATATATATATACACACACACACACACACACACACACACACACAGTCAGGGCTTGTTTAAGACTCGGGATGACAGTTGACCACTAGATGGCAGTAAAATCCCAGTCGGTTATAATTTAAAATAAATGTTCACCTTTATTTAACCAGGTAGGCCTAGTGGAGAACACCTTTATTTAACCAGGTAGGCCTAGTTGAGAACACCTTTATTTAACCAGGTAGGCTAGTGGAGAACACCTTTATTTAACCAGGTAGGCCAGTTGAGAACACCTTTATTTAACCAGGTAGGCCTAGTTGAGAACACCTTTATTTAACCAGGTAGGCTAGTGGAGAACACCTTTATTTAACCAGGTAGGACTAGTTGAGAACAAGTTCTCATTTACAATTGCGACCTGGCCAAGATAAAGCAAAGCAGTTCGACACATACAGCAACACAGAGTTACACATGGAGTAAAACAAACATACAGTATAAACCAGTCTATATACGATGTGAGCAAATGAGGTGAGATAAGGGAGGTAAAGGCAAAAAAAGGCCATGGTGGCAAAGTAAATACAATATAGCAGTAAAACACTGGAACGGTAGATTTGCAGTGGAAGAATGTGCAAAGTAGAAATAGAAATAATGGGGGTGCAAAGGAGCCAAATAAATAAATAAATAAATACAGTAGGGAAAGAGGTACTTGTTTGGGCTAAATTATAGGTGGGCTATGTACAGGTGCAGTAATCTGTGAGCTGCTCTGACAGCTGGTGCTTAAAGCTAGTGAGGGAGATAAGTGTTTCCAGTTTCAGAGATTTTTGTAGTTCGTCCCAGTCATTGGCAGCGGAGAACTGGAAGGAGAGGCGGCCAAAGAAATAATTTGTTTTGGGGGTGACTAGAGAGATATACCTCGGTTAATTAAAAATAAATGTTCACCTTTATTTAACCAGGTAGGACTGGAGCTTGTGCTACAGGTGGGAGATGCTATGGTGACCAGCGAGCTGAGATAAGGGGGGGACTTTACCTAGCAGGGTCTTGTAGATGACATGGAGCCAGTGGGTTTGGCGACGATAATTACAATAGTAAATACAATAGAGAAGTAGTAACTTAACTCAAGCCTGTCCAAGACGGATCAATTATTCCACATTTCAGTCAGGAAATCTATTGTAGTATTGCCTCCTACCAGACTGTATTGTATTGCATTGCCTCCTACCAGACTGTATTGTATTGTATTGACTCCTACCAGACTGTATTGTATTGTATTGCCTCCTACCAGACTGTATTGTATTGCCTCCTACCAGACTGTATTGTATTGCATTGCCTCCTACCAGACTGTATTGTATTGCATTGCCTCCTACCAGACTGTATTGTATTGCCTCCTACCAGACTGTATTGTATTGCCTCCTACCAGACTGTATTGTATTGCCTCCTACCAGACTGTATTGTATTGTATTGCCTCCTACCAGACTGTATTGTATTGTATTGCCTCCTACCAGACTGTATTGTATTGCCTCCTACCAGACTGTATTGTATTGCCTCCTACCAGACTGTATTGTATTGTCTCCTACCAGACTGTATTGTATTGTCTCCTACCAGACTGTATTGTATTGTCTCCTACCAGACTGTATTGTATTGTATTGCCTCCTACCAGACTGTATTGTATTGCCTCCTACCAGACTGTATTGTATTGCCTCCTACCAGACTGTATTGTATTGTATTGTCTCCTACCAGACTGTATTGTATTGTATTGTCTCCTACCAGACTGTATTGTATTGTATTGCCTCCTACCAGACTGTATTGTATTGCCTCCTACCAGACTGTATTGTATTGTATTGTCTCCTACCAGACTGTATTGTATTGTATTGCCTCCTACCAGACTGTATTGTATTGCCTCCTACCAGACTGTATTGTATTGTATTGCCTCCTACCAGACTGTATTGTATTGTATTGCCTCCTACCAGACTGTATTGTATTGTATTTCCTCCTACCAGACTGTATTGTATTGTATTGCCACCTACCAGACTGTATTGTATTGTATTGCCTCCTACCAGACTGTATTGTATTTCCTCTTACCAGACTGTATTGTATTGTATTGCCTCCTACCAGACTGTATTGTATTGTATTGCCTCCTACCAGACTGTATTGTATTGTATTGCCTCCTACCAGACTGTATTGTATTGTATTGCCTCCTACCAGACTGTATTGTATTGCCTCCTACCAGACTGTATTGTATTGTATTGCCTCCTACCAGACTGTATTGTATTGCCTCCTACCAGACTGTATTGTATTGTATTGCCTCCTACCAGACTGTATTGTATTGTATTGCCTCCTACCAGACTGTATTGTATTGCCTCCTACCAGACTGTATTGTATTGCCTCCTACCAGACTGTATTGTATTGTCTCCTACCAGACTGTATTGTATTGTATTGCCTCCTACCAGACTGTATTGTATTGTATTGCCTCCTACCAGACTGTATTGTATTGCCTCCTACCAGACTGTATTGTATTGCCTCCTACCAGACTGTATTGTATTGCCTCCTACCAGACTGTATTGTATTGTCTCCTACCAGACTGTATTGTATTGCCTCCTACCAGACTGTATTGTATTGCCTCCTACCAGACTGTATTGTATTGTCTCCTACCAGACTGTATTGTATTGTCTCCTACTAGACTGTATTGTATTGTATTGTCTCCTACCAGACTGTATTGTATTGTATTGCCTCCTACCAGACTGTATTGTATTGCCTCCTACCAGACTGTATTGTATTGTATTGCCTCCTACCAGACTGTATTGTATTGTATTGCCTCCTACCAGACTGTATTGTATTGCCTCCTACCAGACTGTATTGTATTGTATTGCCTCCTACCAGACTGTATTGTATTGTATTGCCTCCTACCAGACTGTATTGTATTGTATTTCCTCCTACCAGACTGTATTGTATTGTATTGCCACCTACCAGACTGTATTGTATTGTATTGCCTCCTACCAGACTGTATTGTATTTCCTCTTACCAGACTGTATTGTATTGTATTGCCTCCTACCAGACTGTATTGTATTGTATTGCCTCCTACCAGACTGTATTGTATTGTATTGCCTCCTACCAGACTGTATTGTATTGTATTGCCTCCTACCAGACTGTATTGTATTGCCTCCTACCAGACTGTATTGTATTGCCTCCCACCAGACTGTATTGTATTGTATTGCCTCTTACCAGACTGGCACGGTGGTGTTCTCCCCCTGGACCCTCCAGGGTTTGGAGGAGTAGATGGCCTCTCCGTTGACACCCAGCCAGGCCCCCATGCCCCTCAGCCTCTCCTCAAAGAGAGGGGAGATCATACCATCCTCCATGGGGCCTATGTTCAGCAGGTAGTTACCACCCAGGGCCACCACGTACACCATGTCCTGATGAAACAACAACAGAGATGTTATATTTATACTTAAAACACACAGGCAGTATCCGGACACATGATACGAGGTAGAGATGTCAATAAACTTAAGATTTTACCAAGTTAGTGACAACTCTTGTTTATGAAATAGAGAAAAGACACACCCAGTCATCAGCATGCAGAAAGAGAAAGAGAGCATTTCCTGCTGTTACAAAGTGAGCAGAGAAGAAGCTGATAGAGGCCACAGCAGATAGAGGCCATAGCTCATTGAATAAGCTATAGTCAGATTAGTCCACAAGGAGAGAAGCAAGACCAAAAAACAACAACTCCTACAAAGTATTCAAACTGAGCCCCAGTTGTGTTTGTCCCCTCGGTACTGATTTCACTTCCTGTGACCTCTAACCGTTATGATGGTGGGCAGGTCCATCAGCTCGATGAGCTTCATGTTTCTTCGGTAACCCCAGGAGTGGTAGTCGATGGACTGGCACTTCTCCCACTTGTGGTTAGGCAGAGAGCCTGGCGTGAACCTGAGAGTGAAGATATATATAAACACACACACACAACCCACTGGTTCAAAATGTGTGGCAGGTCTGATATGGTGCCACGGGTGACAGTCTGTGTATTCCATGTGTAAATCCTACATGATTGAACAGTTGTAGGCAGAGTCTAGGAAGATTCCACCTAATCAGAGGAGGTGGGGATATTAGCATATGTCTAATGCCATATATATATATATATATAAGATATACATACAGACAGTACTACCTGACTATTAGTTACTCTGAATAATAGTGTCTGCTAAATTACCCCAAATGTAATGTAAAACAGGTTGGAACCGGTTCAAGGAACAGAACCGGGAACGAAAGTGACCCATACTGTTCCCGGAACAGAACCTTTTTTTTTTTTTTAAAGCATGGGAACTAGTTGATAACATTCGTATACATTTCAGCCATTTTTCTTGGGTCCCACAAAAAAACAAAAACGCAACATGCAAGATGCCTCCACAAAGCCCTTCCTGTCACTCAGAATTGTATTTATTTAACGATAAATATTTATTTTATTTATTTAACGAGGTTAAGTCAGTTACGAACAAATTCTTATTTACAATGACGGCCTAGGAACCTGCCTTGTTTAAGGGCAGAACAGATTTTTACCTCGTCAGCTCGTCAGGATTCGACCTAGCAACCTTTCGGTTACTGGCAGAAAATTCTTCCAGTATCTCTGCCTGCCAGATTGAAATCTTAGCCAGTGTTGCGTGAGTGTGTAGGCTACCTGCCCTCCAAAGCATGTCGTCTACCGACGTTACAATCGTCATTCAGAGGATAAAGAGATTGGATTCACTTTTTCCAATGCTAGTTAAGGATACTATAGGCATAGTTACATTTCACATTGGATTTATAAACTACAAAAAGTTAAGATGTGTTTTTAATTCTTGCACACACACACACACACACAAGCTTGTTTGCTAGCTAGCTCAAAGGACGTTCCCAGTTCCTCCATAGAAGCTGCTTCACCGTAGGTCTTACGTCAGATAACACATGTTATAACAACAAGATGCCCAGCGCTTCAAGCCTCCTCATCCCCACCCTGCAAAGAATTCAGTCGCACCTTGTGCCATAGGCTACACATGTCTGTCCATCAAAACATGTCAAACAACTTAGCTTGCCTACTCTAGCCAAACTAGTTGAAGTCATTTAATGAATGTCAAAAAATATATATATATACATATTTTTTTGTTATCACAGGTTAAAAGAGGAACATATAGTTCCTATTTAAAACCGGTATTTGTTTGGTTGGGGGGGGATATTGTGGCAGACATTGCTGTTATAATGTTGATCTATGGATTTAGTTAAAGTCATATGATGTACTGACGAGACCTGCTACCTCTGCTAGAACACTTCCCCCTTTGTCCCCGTGACTGAATCATGGTGTTGGATTTACAGACAAAATGTTGTCATTCCACGTAGCAGTAGACTGAACCGCGCTGGGAGAGACGAGAAGGACAAATGGTTTTGGTTCCTTGTGGAAAACAGTGTCGAGACAATGAGCATTGAGAAACGGAGCGACTAAACCTTACCAACCGCAGTTTCTCAGTTCCATTGTCACCAACCAGTTTGTTTGTGACACCACCCCGGGGGGCTGTATTTTATATATTTCCATATAAACTGAGACAACTCTTCTTCGTTGGTTGAGAGCCCATACACCATTGAGGTGATGTTTAACAAGTCACATTTTTACAAATCTTAATAATAAAATTAAAAAAGTTGTTTGAAGAATCTACAGCCTCTCCTTTCTGGGTGGAACTTCCACGACAGGGTCGAAACTGGTTCTGGATGAGAGCAATAAAAATAACCTGGTTCTGCTCAGAATGAAACGATTGGAAAAATAAATAGTGGTTCCAACCCCTGAACGCCTAAAGAGATACGATCTAGGGTTCAGTGTTGGTGCTAGAGGGTAGTCTACCTGTCGGCACAGTTGTAGTAACCTCCATGTTTACAGTAACAACCATTCCCCCATCTGTCATTGACCACCACAAAGTCCTGGGGAAGTAGAATCAGAAGTCAGTGTTGTTCTGGGTTAACAAAAAGGGGCAGTAATGTAGTTCATATTTACAAAGACACAACCTTATGTCCTAATGGGTTTCAGACCAGAAAAAAATAACCAAAAAGGTGAACGACTTATCTTGTATTTAGTTGTGACATGTGTCACCGGATCTAAATGTGATCAGGTGCATCTTATGACACATCACATGACACACACAGTTCTAACTCCACCCCCTAACTAACATATAGGTCAGGTGACACAGTTCTAACTCCACCCCCTAACTGACATATAGGTCAGGTGACACAGTTCTAACTCCACCCCCTAAATGGCATAGGTCAGGTGACACACACAGTTCTAACTTCCTGTCATGGCATCAGCTAGTACCTAGACAAGAACTAGTAAAAACAAATGTCAATCATTTGTCATATCCCTATTGGACCTGGTCAAAAGTGACACACTTCAAAGTGAATAGGGTAGCATTTGGGACGCCCTCCATTTTGCATCTTCCCTCAGCCTCACTCACCTTGACAGGACTGTCGTTGTAGAGCCAGGCCAGGAATTCTGTTGAGTTCCAGTAGGTGTCAGGAGCTTCCCAATCCCCATCGGACCAGATCAGTTCTGGCTTGTAGGTCATCACCAGGTTTACCAGCTCAGGAAGAGCCTTCTGGAAGACAAACTCCTGGGTCTTGTACCCGGAAGCCTTGTCCTTCAGGTAGAGTGGATGGAACCAGTCATACAGGGAGTGGTACAGGCCAAAGTGCAGTCCCTTCCTATGGAAACAGAATGTATGTGAAACATTGTGAGCTGTTAAGACCGGAGATCAACCAACCAGGCGCCATATTCCCAGAGTCTCGGAGTAGGAACGCTGCTATAGGATCAGGCTATGGGAACTTCCCAAAGAGTCTCGGAGTAGGAACGCTGCTATAGGATCAGGCTATGGGAACTTCCCAAAGAGTCTCGGAGTAGGAACGCTGCTATAGGATCAGGCTATGGGAACTTCCCAAAGAGTCTCGGAGTAGGAACGCTGCTATAGGATCAGGCTATGGGAACTTCCCAAAGAGTCTCGGAGTAGGAACGCTGCTATAGGATCAGGCTATGGGAACTTCCCAAAGAGTCTCGGAGTAGGAATGCTGCTATAGGATCAGGCTATGGGAACTTCCCAAAGAGTCTCGGAGTAGGAATACTGCTATAGGAACTTCCCAAAGAGTCTCGGAGTAGGAATACTGCTATAGGATCAGGCTATGGGAACTTCCCAAAGAGTCTCGGAGTAGGAATACTGCTATAGGATCAGGCTATGGGAACTTCCCAAAGAGTCTCGGAGTAGGAATGCTGCTATAGGATCAGGCTATGGGAACTTCCCAAAGAGTCTCGGAGTAGGAATACTGCTATAGGAACTTCCCAAAGAGTCTCGGAGTAGGAATACTGCTATAGGATCAGGCTATGGGAACTTCCCAAAGAGTCTCGGAGTAGGAATACTGCTATAGGATCAGGCTATGGGAACTTCCCAAAGTTAACACTGATCCTAGAACCTAGATAGTCAATCAAAATCTAATTGTATTGGTCACATACACATCGTTAGCAGATGTTACTGCGAGTGTAGCGAAATGTCTGGGGAAGCGTTGACAATGTCTGGGGAAGCGTTGACAATGTCTGGGGAAGCGTTGACAATGTCTGGGGAAGCGTTGACAATGTCTGGGGAAGCGTTGACAATGTCTGGGGAAGCATTGACAATGTCTGGGGAAGCATTGACAATGTCTGGGGAAGCATTGACAATGTCTGGGGAAGCATTGACAATGTCTGGGGAAGCATTGACAATGTCTGGGGAAGCATTGACAATGTCTGGGGAAGCATTGACAATGTCTGGGAAGCATTGAGAATGTCTGGGAAGCATTGAGAATGTCTGGGAAGCATTGAGAATACATGCCTTGGTTTCCAAACCTGTCTAACCAGAATAACCTGATCCAGGGGAACACAGTCATGTAGTGGTGAAATAGGCTCTGGGGTGTGGTTTCCCCCAGGTACAGATCTAGGATCAGTTCTCCCCAACCTTAACAGTTAGGGGATGCTGAACTGACTGGAGATCAGTGTCTAGGGGCAACGTCCCCCACGTCCTACCTCTTGCGTACGGCAGTTGCCAGGTCTCCCACCAGGTCTCTGTGTGGTCCAGTGTCCACAGAGTTCCAGTTCCACGAGTCTGCAGACGGCCAGTTACAGAAGCCGTCGTGATGCTTGGATGTGAACACCACATACCTGGCAATGTATGTGAAGTGTACAGCATTACAGAGGTGGGGGGTCATCATCTCACAAGAAGAAGAAGAAAAAAGAAAAAAATGTCTGCCCAAGAGCCTCATTTCAATTTCGGAGCATGTGGACAAACTAAGCACTCGGTTCCTAGGCCCGTTTAAACTTTCACGAACAATTTATACAAAAAAAAAAAATAAAAGCCAACTGGACCAGTGCAACCCTTATGTGTAACGCCTCGATCACACCGACACGCATTTTTGGTCCAACAGAAATACATTAATTTCCAATGGAACGCCGTGTTTATCCACCGTATGCATCAAACTGTATGCGCTTAGACGGCTTGACAGAAATAGTAGCAGAAGGTGAAAGTTGCACGTTTGTTGCACACATATTCAGATGATGTTGCGTACCATTTCGCGCAGTAATACTGTCGGTGTGATTGAGGCGTTCAACGTGCAACCTATATACAATACTTAGTTAGATATCGTTCGTGCACTCGTGTTGAGTAGCCTAGTTGAATAAGTATGCCATTAAATAAACTTTAGTCTGCTACTTACTTGGCTCCAGAAGCTTCAAATATTTCAGCCCAGTCATCAGGTTCGAAGAACTGCGCTTTGAAATCGTGCGCAAAATCTGCGTATGTAAAACCCACAGGGTAGTTTTTCTTCATAAACTCAACCTCGTCCGCTCGATGTGCGTCTCTCCACGACTGCCAGAACCACTCACTGAACTGGCCGTACCCGGGCACGGAGAATACCCCCCAGTGAACGAAAATACCGATCTTCGACTCGTCGTACCACACCGGTAACGGCCGGGAGTCGATACTTGTCCAATTGGCCGTATACCGCACTCCATTTCCGGACGAGATTGCAACCACTGCAACTAGTAACAAACACCTCAGAATCAAAGAGGTCATTTTCAGTTCTTTCAGAAAGAACTAAAGTTGATGAAGTGATGCAAACGGCGCTGGCATAGCTCTTAAAATCCCTTTGTAGTCCAATGATGCCCCATTATGTAAAGAAAGGCACTCACATGACTTGTTGGGGTGAAAACACCTGTGTGACGCTAGCGACAACAAGGATAGTGGAATCTGGGCTTTGCCTTTAAAATAAAAGTCCCCAATTGAAAGTGATTCAAACGATACAAATAGTGGAATCATGACATATTTGGACTAGATAATGCTAAACAAGATCAGAATGTTGTTATATAAATTCAACTAAATACAATAATTAATTTAATTTGACAACAACAACAAAGTAAGCTCCATAGTTAAGGCTGTACATTGCAATATGTATTAGTATTTATGTTTAACCTTTATTTAACTAGACAAGTCAGTTAAGAACCAATTCTCATTTACAATGACGGCCTACGCCAGCCAAACCCGGACGACGCTGGGCCAATTGTGCAAACTGAATATTTAATACGTAGAAGGTCGACTGGTGAGATAATTATGTGAAGCCCAGGAAGCCGGAGTTTGGAGAATATATTGTCACAGATGCTATTAGTAAATCAATCAATCAATCAATTAATCAAATGTACAGCTTATGTCACACAGTGCTGTACAGAAACCCAGCCTAAAACCACAAACAGCAAGCAATGCAGGTGTAGTAGCACGGTGGCTAGGAAAAATTCACTAGAAAGGCCAGAACCTAGGAAGAAACCTAGAGAGGAACAGGTCAGGGTTCCATAGCCGCAGGCAGAACAGTTGAAACTGGAGCAGCAGCATATAACACCACCCACTTTGCCAAAGCACAGCCTCCACACCACTAGAGAGATATCTTCAACCACCAACTTACCATCCTGAGACAAGGCCGAGTAAACCGTCCAATATATCTTCCCGAACCCCGGCTTCGAGGGCATTATCACTTTTATATAACGGGTTACCGTAGAAACCGCACACTGCTCTCGATGGTATCACTGGTCTTTAATAAGCTTTACGTATCGTATCGGTTCTACATGTATTACCATGGAGAGGAGGAGAGGAACCGTGAACCGTCCTCACATGAGGCCGATACACAGGGTCATTTATTTTGAAGGCGAACTGCAAATTACACTTTGTGGCTCCTCCTTATTGTCACGAGCCTCTGAAAAGACTGACTAAGCAGGTTCTGCAGGAAACTGTATTTTATGCAAAAGTTATTCATGATAAACTTCACTATACATTAACTAACACACACAGTTTATTAGAAGTTTACAATGACTAAATTGTAGGTAGGGAAGAGTGGGGTAGATTGAGCCAAATGGATAGATAGATATTACTAGTCACATGTACAGGGAGAGTAGGGTAGATTGAGACAAAGGGATAGATAGAATAGATATTACTAGTCACATGTACAGGGAGAGTAAGGTAGATTGAGACAAAGGGATAGATATAATAGATATTACTAGTCACAT
This sequence comes from Oncorhynchus nerka, assembly GCF_034236695.1. Taxonomy (NCBI): domain Eukaryota; kingdom Metazoa; phylum Chordata; class Actinopteri; order Salmoniformes; family Salmonidae; genus Oncorhynchus; species Oncorhynchus nerka. The sequence goes on from NC_088402.1 coordinate 6,534,433, forward strand.
GTACAGGGAGAGTAGGGTAGATTGAGACAAAGGGATAGATAGAATATATATTACTAGTCACATGTACAGGGATGCAGATGTAATTCAAACCAAATCAAATGTTATGTGTCACGTGCATCGAATACAACCGGTGTAGACCTCACAGTGAAATGCTGAATACAACAGGTGTAGTAGACTTTACAGTGAAATGCTGAATACAACAGGTGTAGTAGACCTCACAGTGAAATGCTGAATACAACAGGTGTAGTAGACCTCACAGTGAAATGCTGAATACAACAGGTGTAGTAGACCTCACAGTGAAATGCTGAATACAACAGGTGTAGACCTCACAGTGAAATGCTGAATACAACAGGTGTAGTAGACTTTACAGTGAAATGCTGAATACAACAGATGTAGTAGACCTCACAGTGAAATGCTGAATACAACAGGTGTAGTAGACTTTACAGTGAAATGCTGAATACAACAGATGTAGTAGACCTCACAGTGAAATTCTGAATACAACAGGTGTAGTAGACCTCACAGTGAAATGCTGAATACAACAGGTGTAGATAGACCTCACAGTGAAATGCTGAATACAACCGGTGTAGACCTCACAGTGAAATGCTGAATACAACAGGTGTAGTAGACCTCACAGTGAAATGCTGAATACAACAGGTGTAGTAGACCTCACAGTGAAATGCTGAATACAACAGGTGTAGTAGACCTCACAGTGAAATGCTGAATACAACAGGTGTAGTAGACCTCACAGTGAAATGCTGAATACAACAGGTGTAGTAGACCTCACAGTGAAATGCTGAATACAACAGGTGTAGACCTCACAAGGTACAGAGTCAATGTGGAGACTATATACAGGGGGTACCGGTACAGAGTCAGTGTGGAGACTATATACAGGGGGTACCAGTACAGAGTCAATGTGGAGGCTATATACAGGGGGTACCGGTACAGAGTCAGTGTGGAGACTATATACAGGGGGTACCAGTACAGAGTCAATGTAGAGGCTATATACAGGGGGTATCGGTACAGAGTCAATGTGGAGGCTATTTACAGGGGGTACAGAGTCAATGTGGAGGCTATATACAGGGGGTACCGGTACAGAGTCAATGTGGAGGCTATATACAGGGTGTTACGGTACAGAGTCAATGTGGAGGCTATATACAGGGGGTACCGGTACAGAGTTAATGTGGAGGCTATATACAGGGGGTACCGGTACAGAGTCAATGTGGAGGCTATATACAGGGTGTACCGGTACAGAGTCAATGTGGAGGCTATATACAGGGGGTACAGAGTCAATGTGGAGGCTATATACAGGGGGTACAGAGTCAATGTGGAGGCTATATACAGGGGGTACAGAGTCAATGTGGAGGTTATATACAGGGGGTACAGAGTCAATGTGGAGGCTATATACAGGGTATTACGGTACAGAGTCAATGTGGAGGCTATATACAGGGTGTTACGGTACAGAGTCAATGTGGAGGCTATATACAGGGGGTACAGAGTCAATGTGGAGGCTATATACAGGGTGTTACGGTACAGAGTCAATGTGGAGGCTATATACAGGGGGTAAGGAGTCAATGTGGAGGCTATATACAGGGGGTACCGGTACAGAGTCAATGTGGAGGCTATATACAGGGTGTTACGGTACAGAGTCAATGTGGAGGCTATATACAGGGGGTACAGAGTCAATGTGGAGGCTATATACAGGGGGTACTGGGTACAGAGTCAATGTGGAGGCTATATACAGGGGGTACTGGGTACAGAGTCAATGTGGAGGCTATATACAGGGGGTACAGAGTCAATGTGGAGGCTATATACAGGGGGTACTGGGTACAGAGTCAATGTGGAGGCTATATACAGGGGGTACCGGTACAGAGTCAATGTGGAGGCTATATACAGGGGGTACTGGTACAGAGTCAATGTGGAGGCTTTATACAGGGGGTACCGGTACAGAGTCAATGTGAAGGCTATATACAGGGGGTACCGGTACAGAGTCAATGTGGAGGCTATATACAGGGGGTACAGAGTCAATGTGGAGGCTATATACAGGGGGTTACGGTACAGAGTCAATGTGGAGGCTATATACAGGGGGTACCGGTACAGAGTCAATGTGGAGGCTATATACAGGGTGTTACGGTACAGAGTTAATGTGGAGGCTATATACAGGGGGTACTGGTACAGAGTCAATGTGGAGGCTATATACAGGGGGTACAGAGTCAATGTGGAGACTACATACAGGCGGTACCGGTACAGAGTCAATGTGGAGGCTATATACAGGGGGTACAGAGTCAATGTGAAGACTACATACAGGGGGTACCAGTACAGAGTCAATGTGGAGGCTATATACAGGGGGTACTGGGTACAGAGTCAATGTGGAGGCTATATACAGGGGGTACTGGGTACAGAGTCAATGTGGAGGCTATATACAGGGGATACTGGGTACAGAGTCAATGTGGAGGCTATATACAGGGGGTACAGAGTCAATGTGGAGGCTATATACAGGGGGTACAGAGTCAATGTGGAGGCTATATACAGGGGGTACCGGTACAGAGTCAATGTGGAGGCTATATACAGGGTGTACTGGTACAGAGTCAATGTGGAGGCTATATACAGGGTGTTAAAGTACAGAGTCAATGTGGAGGCTATATACAGGGTGTTACAGTACAGAGTCAATGTGGAGGCTATATACAGGGGGTACCAGTACAGAGTCAATGTGGAGGCTATATACAGGGGGTACTGGGTACAGAGTCAATGTGGAGGCTATATACAGGGGATACTGGGTACAGAGTCAATGTGGAGGCTATATACAGGGGGTAAGGAGTCAATGTGGAGGCTATATACAGGGGGTACCGGTACAGAGTCAATGTGGAGGCTATATACAGGGTGTTACGGTACAGAGTCAATGTGGAGGCTATATACAGGGGGTACAGAGTCAATGTGGAGGCTATATACAGGGGGTACTGGGTACAGAGTCAATGTGGAGGCTATATACAGGGGTACTGGGTACAGAGTCAATGTGGAGGCTATATACAGGGGGTACAGGGTACAGAGTCAATGTGGAGGCTATATACAGGGGGTACTGGGTACAGAGTCAATGTGGAGGCTATATACAGGGGGTACTGGTACAGAGTCAATGTGGAGGCTTTATACAGGGGGTACCGGTACAGAGTCAATGTGAAGGCTATATACAGGGGGTACCGGTACAGAGTCAATGTGGAGGCTATATACAGGGGGTACAGAGTCAATGTGGAGGCTATATACAGGGGGTTACGGTACAGAGTCAATGTGGAGGCTATATACAGGGGGTACCGGTACAGAGTCAATGTGGAGGCTATATACAGGGTGTTACGGTACAGAGTTAATGTGGAGGCTATATACAGGGGGTACTGGTACAGAGTCAATGTGGAGGCTATATACAGGGGGTACAGAGTCAATGTGGAGACTACATACAGGCGGTACCGGTACAGAGTCAATGTGGAGGCTATATACAGGGGGTACAGAGTCAATGTGAAGACTACATACAGGGGGTACCAGTACAGAGTCAATGTGGAGGCTATATACAGGGGGTACTGGAAGTACAGAGTCAATGTGGAGGCTATATACAGGGGTACTGGGTACAGAGTCAATGTGGAGGCTATATACAGGGGATACTGGTACAGAGTCAATGTGGAGGCTATATACAGGGGGTACAGAGTCAATGTGGAGGCTATATACAGGGGTACAGAGTCAATGTGGAGGCTATATACAGGGGTACTGGTACAGAGTCAATGTGGAGGCTATATACAGGGTGTACTGGTACAGAGTCAATGTGGAGGCTATATACAGGGTGTTACGGTACAGAGTCAATGTGGAGGCTATATACAGGGTGTTACAGTACAGAGTCAATGTGGAGGCTATATACAGGGGGTACCAGTACAGAGTCAATGTGGAGGCTATATACAGGGGGTACTGGGTACAGAGTCAATGTGGAGGCTATATACAGGGGATACTGGGTACAGAGTCAATGTGGAGGCTATATACAGGGGGTACAGAGTCAATGTGGAGGCTATATACAGGGGGTACAGAGTCAATGTGGAGGCTATATACAGGGGGTACCGGTACAGAGTCAATGTGGAGGCTATATACAGGGTGTACTGGTACAGAGTCAATGTGGAGGCTATATACAGGGTGTTACGGTACAGAGTCAATGTGGAGGCTATATACAGGGTGTTACAGTACAGAGTCAATGTGGAGGCTATATACAGGGGGCACCGGTACAGAGTCAATGTGGAGGCTATATACAGGGGTACCGGTACAGAGTCAATGTGGAGGCTATATACAGGGATACTGGGTACAGAGTCAATGTGGAGGCTATATACAGGGGTACAGAGTCAATGTGGAGGCTATATACAGGGGGCTATATACAGGGGTACAGAGTCAATGTGGAGGCTATATACAGGGTGTACTGGTACCGAGTCAATGTGGAGGCTATATACAGGGGGTACTGGTACAGAGTCAATGTGGAGGCTATATACAGGGTGTTACAGTACAGAGTCAATGTGGAGGCTATATACATGGTGTTACAGTACAGAGTCAATGTGGAGGCTATATACAGGGGTACTGGTACAGAGTCAATGTGGAGGCTATATACAGGGGTACCGGTACAGAGTCAATGTGGAGGCTATATACAGGGGTACCGGTACAGAGTCAATGTGGAGGCTATATACAGGGGGTACTGGTACAGAGTCAATGTGGAGGCTATATACAGGGGTTACGGTACAGAGTCAATGTGGAGGCTATATACAGGGGGTACACAGAGTCAATGTGGAGGCTATATACAGGGTGTTACGGTACAGAGTTAATGTGGAGGCTATATACAGGGGGTACTGGTACAGAGTCAATGTGGAGGCTATATACAGGGGGTACAGAGTCAATGTGGAGGCTATATACAGGGTGTTACGGTACAGAGTCAATGTGGAGGCTATATACAGGGGTACAGAGTCAATGTGGAGGCTATATACAGGGGTACCAGTACAGAGTCAATGTGGAGGCTATATACAGGGGGTACAGAGTCAATGTGGAGGCTATATACAGGGGGTACTGGGTACAGAGTCAATGTGGAGGCTATATACAGGGGATACTGGGTACAGAGTCAATGTGGAGGCTATATACAGGGGGTACAGAGTCAATGTGGAGGCTATATACAGGGGGTACAGAGTCAATGTGGAGGCTATATACAGGGGGTACCGGTACAGAGTCAATGTGGAGGCTATATACAGGGTGTACTGGTACAGAGTCAATGTGGAGGCTATATACAGGGTGTTAAAGTACAGAGTCAATGTGGAGGCTATATACAGGGTGTTACAGTACAGAGTCAATGTGGAGGCTATATACAGGGGGTACCAGTACAGAGTCAATGTGGAGGCTATATACAGGGGGTACAGAGTCAATGTGGAGGCTATATACAGGGGGTACTGGGTACAGAGTCAATGTGGAGGCTATATACAGGGGGTACAGAGTCAATGTGGAGGCTATATACAGGGGTACAGAGTCAATGTGGAGGCTATATACAGGGGTACGGTACAGAGTCAATGTGGAGGCTATATACAGGGTGTACTGGTACAGAGTCAATGTGGAGGCTATATACAGGGTGTTAAAGTACAGAGTCAATGTGGAGGCTATATACAGGGTGTTACAGTACAGAGTCAATGTGGAGGCTATATACAGGGGGTACCAGTACAGAGTCAATGTGGAGGCTATATACAGGGGGTACTGGGTACAGAGTCAATGTGGAGGCTATATACAGGGGATACTGGGTACAGAGTCAATGTGGAGGCTATATACAGGGGGTACAGAGTCAATGTGGAGGCTATATACAGGGGGTACAGAGTCAATGTGGAGGCTATATACAGGGGTACTGGTACAGAGTCAATGTGGAGGCTATATACAGGGGTACTGGTACAGAGTCAATGTGGAGGCTATATACAGGGTGTTACGGTACAGAGTCAATGTGGAGGCTATATACAGGGGTTACAGTACAGAGTCAATGTGGAGGCTATATACAGGGGTACCGGTACAGAGTCAATGTGGAGGCTATATACAGGGGGTACTGGTACAGAGTCAATGTGGAGGCTATATACAGGGGATACTGGGTACAGAGTCAATGTGGAGGCTATATACAGGGGGGTACAGAGTCAATGTGGAGGCTATATACAGGGGGTACAGAGTCAATGTGGAGGCTATATACAGGGGGTACCGGTACAGAGTCAATGTGGAGGCTATATACAGGGTGTACTGGTACAGAGTCAATGTGGAGGCTATATACAGGGTGTTACGGTACAGAGTCAATGTGGAGCCTATATACAGGGTGTTACGGTACAGAGTCAATGTGGAGGCTATATACAGGGGGTACCGGTACAGAGTCAATGTGGAGGCTATATACAGGGGGTACCGGTACAGAGTCAATGTGGAGGCTATATACAGGGGGTACCGGTACAGAGTCAATGTGGAGGCTATATACAGGGGTACCGGTACAGAGTCAATGTGGAGGCTATATACAGGGGGTACAGAGTCAATGTGGAGGCTATATACAGGGGTACGGTACAGAGTCAATGTGGAGGCTATATACAGGGGGTACAGAGTCAATGTGGTGGCTATATACAGGGGGTACAGAGTCAATGTGGAGGCTATATACAGGGTGATACGGTACAGAGTCAATGTGGAGGCTATATACAGGGGGTACCGGTACAGAGTCAATGTGGAGGCTATATACAGGGGTTAATGTGGAGGCTACAGAGTCAATGTGGAGGCTATATACAGGGTGTTACGGTACAGAGTCAATGTGGAGGCTATATACAGGGGTACCAGTACAGAGTCAATGTGGAGGCTATATACAGGGGTACTGGGTACAGAGTCAATGTGGAGGCTATATACAGGGGTACTGGGTACAGAGTCAATGTGGAGGCTATATACAGGGGGTACAGAGTCAATGTGGAGGCTATATACAGGGGTACAGAGTCAATGTACAGAGTCAATGTGGAGGCTATATACAGGGGTACTGGTACAGAGTCAATGTGGAGGCTATATACAGGGTGTTACGGTACAGAGTCAATGTGGAGGCTATATACAGGGGTACTGGTACAGAGTCAATGTGGAGGCTATATACAGGGGTACCGGTACAGAGTCAATGTGGAGGCTATATACAGGGGTACCGGTACAGAGTCAATGTGGAGGCTATATACAGGGGTACTGGTACAGAGTCAATGTGGAGGCTATATACAGGGGGTACACAGAGTCAATGTGGAGGCTATATACAGGGGTACACAGAGTCAATGTGGAGGCTATATACAGGGGTACTGGTACAGAGTCAATGTGGAGGCTATATACAGGGGTACCAGTACAGAGTCAATGTGGAGGCTATATACAGGGGTTACGGTACAGAGTCAATGTGGAGGCTATATACAGGGGTACTGGTACAGAGTCAATGTGGAGGCTATATACAGGGGTACAGTACAGAGTCAATGTGGAGGCTATATACAGGGTGTTACGGTACAGAGTCAATGTGGAGGCTATATACAGGGTGTTACGGTACAGAGTCAATGTGGAGGCTATATACAGGGGGTACCGGTACAGAGTCAATGTGGAGGCTATATACAGGGGTACCGGTACAGAGTCAATGTGGAGGCTATATACAGGGTGTTACGGTACAGAGTCAATGTGGAGGCTATATACAGGGGTACACAGAGTCAATGTGGAGGCTATATACAGGGGTACAGAGTCAATGTGGAGGCTATATACAGGGGGTACAGAGTCAATGTGGAGGCTATATACAGGGGGTACAGAGTCAATGTGGAGGCTATATACAGGGGGTACCGGTACAGAGTCAATGTGGAGGCTATATACAGGGGTACTGGTACAGAGTCAATGTGGAGGCTATATACAGGGTGTACGGTACAGAGTCAATGTGGAGGCTATATACAGGGGTACTGGTACAGAGTCAATGTGGAGGCTATATACAGGGGGTACAGAGTCAATGTGGAGGCTATATACAGGGGGTACAGAGTCAATGTGGAGGCTATATACAGGGGGTACCGGTACAGAGTCAATGTGGAGGCTATATACAGGGTGTACTGGTACAGAGTCAATGTGGAGGCTATATACAGGGTGTTACGGTACAGAGTCAATGTGGAGGCTATATACAGGGTGTTACAGTACAGAGTCAATGTGGAGGCTATATACAGGGGTACCGGTACAGAGTCAATGTGGAGGCTATATACAGGGGTACACAGAGTCAATGTGGAGGCTATATACAGGGGGTTACTGGTACAGAGTCAATGTGGAGGCTATATACAGGGGGAGGCTACAGGTACAGAGTCAATGTGGAGGCTATATACAGGGGTACCGGTACAGAGTCAATGTGGAGGCTATATACAGGGTGTACTGGTACAGAGTCAATGTGGAGGCTATATACAGGGTGTTAAAGTACAGAGTCAATGTGGAGGCTATATACAGGGTGTTACAGTACAGAGTCAATGTGGAGGCTATATACAGGGGGTACCAGTACAGAGTCAATGTGGAGGCTATATACAGGGGGTACTGGGTACAGAGTCAATGTGGAGGCTATATACAGGGGATACTGGGTACAGAGTCAATGTGGAGGCTATATACAGGGGGTACAGAGTCAATGTGGAGGCTATATACAGGGGTACAGAGTCAATGTGGAGGCTATATACAGGGGGTACCGGTACAGAGTCAATGTGGAGGCTATATACAGGGTGTACTGGTACAGAGTCAATGTGGAGGCTATATACAGGGTGTTACGGTACAGAGTCAATGTGGAGGCTATATACAGGGTGTTACAGTACAGAGTCAATGTGGAGGCTATATACAGGGGGCACCGGTACAGAGTCAATGTGAAGGCTATATACAGGGGGTACCGGTACAGAGTCAATGTGGAGGCTATATACAGGGGATACTGGGTACAGAGTCAATGTGGAGGCTATATACAGGGGGTACAGAGTCAATGTGGAGGCTATATACAGGGGGTACAGAGTCAATGTGGAGGCTATATACAGGGGGTACCGGTACAGAGTCAATGTGGAGGCTATATACAGGGTGTACTGGTACAGAGTCAATGTGGAGGCTATATACAGGGTGTTACGGTACAGAGTCAATGTGGAGCCTATATACAGGGTGTTACGGTACAGAGTCAATGTGGAGGCTATATACAGGGGGTACTGGTACAGAGTCAATGTGGAGGCTTTATACAGGGGGTACCGGTACAGAGTCAATGTGAAGGCTATATACAGGGGGTACCGGTACAGAGTCAATGTGGAGGCTATATACAGGGGGTACAGAGTCAATGTGGAGGCTATATACAGGGGGTTACGGTACAGAGTCAATGTGGAGGCTATATACAGGGGGTACCGGTACAGAGTCAATGTGGAGGCTATATACAGGGTGTTACGGTACAGAGTTAATGTGGAGGCTATATACAGGGGGTACTGGTACAGAGTCAATGTGGAGGCTATATACAGGGGTACAGAGTCAATGTGGAGACTATATACAGGGGGTACCGGTACAGAGTCAATGTGGAGGCTATATACAGGGGGTACCGGTACAGAGTCAATGTGGAGACTACATACAGGGGTACCAGTACAGAGTCAATGTGGAGGCTATATACAGGGGTACAGAGTCAATGTGGAGGCTATATACAGGGGTACTGGGTACAGAGTCAATGTGGAGGCTATATACAGGGGTACTGGGTACAGAGTCAATGTGGAGGCTATATACAGGGGGTACAGAGTCAATGTGGAGGCTATATACAGGGGTACAGAGTCAATGTGGAGGCTATATACAGGGTGTACAGGTACAGAGTCAATGTGGAGGCTATATACAGGGTGTATATACAGGTACAGAGTCAATGTGGAGGCTATATACAGGGTGTTAAAGTACAGAGTCAATGTGGAGGCTATATACAGGGTGTTACAGTACAGAGTCAATGTGGAGGCTATATACAGGGGGTACCAGTACAGAGTCAATGTGGAGGCTATATACAGGGGGTACAGAGTCAATGTGGAGGCTATATACAGGGGGTACTGGGTACAGAGTCAATGTGGAGGCTATATACAGGGGGTACAGAGTCAATGTGGAGGCTATATACAGGGGGTACAGAGTCAATGTGGAGGCTATATACAGGGGGTACCGGTACAGAGTCAATGTGGAGGCTATATACAGGGTGTACTGGTACAGAGTCAATGTGGAGGCTATATACAGGGTGTTAAAGTACAGAGTCAATGTGGAGGCTATATACAGGGTGTTACAGTACAGAGTCAATGTGGAGGCTATATACAGGGGTACCAGTACAGAGTCAATGTGGAGGCTATATACAGGGGTACTGGGTACAGAGTCAATGTGGAGGCTATATACAGGGATACTGGGTACAGAGTCAATGTGGAGGCTATATACAGGGGTACAGAGTCAATGTGGAGGCTATATACAGGGGTACAGAGTCAATGTGGAGGCTATATACAGGGGTACCGGTACAGAGTCAATGTGGAGGCTAAATACAGGGTGTACTGGTACAGAGTCAATGTGGAGGCTATATACAGGGTGTTACGGTACAGAGTCAATGTGGAGGCTATATACAGGGTGTTACAGTACAGAG